>NW_026780126.1:0-53588 GCF_030144855.1 Hypanus sabinus
CTGTGTCTGACCCCGGGAGTGTTTGATGGGACCGTGGAGAAGAATAATCACTCAGTCTGAACACGGGAGTGTGTGATTGGACGGTGTGGAGGGAGATTCAATCTGTGTCTGACCCCGGGAGTGTTTGATGGGACAGTGTAGAGGAATAATCACTCTGTGTCTGACCCCGGGAGTGTGTGATGGAACGGTGTGGAGGGAGATTCACTCTGTGTCTGACCCCGGCAGTGATTGATGGGACCGTGTTGAGGAATAATCACTCTGTGTCTGACCCCGGGAGTGTTTGATGGGACCGTGTAGAGGAATAATCACTCTGTGTCTGACCCCGGGAGTGTTTGATGGGACCGTGTAGAGGAATAATCTCTCTGTGTCTGACCCCAGGGAGTGTTTGATGGGACCGTGTAGAGGAATAATCACTCTGTCTGACACAGGGAGTGTGTGTTGGGACGGTGTGGACGGAGATTCACTCTGTGTCTGACCCCGGGAGTGCTTCATGGGACCGTGTAGAGGAATAATCACTCTGTGTCTGATCCCCGGGTGCGTTTGATGGGACCGTGTAGAGGAATAATCACTCTGTGTCTGACCCCGGGAGAGTTTGATGGGGCCGTGTCGAGGAATAATCACTCTGTGTCTGACCACGGGATTGTTTGATGGGACCGTGTAGAGGAATAATCACTCTGTGTCTGACCCCGGGAGAGTGTGATGGGACGGCGTGGAGGGAGATTCACTCTGTGTCTGACCCCGAGAGTGTTTGATGGGACCGTGCAGAGGAATAATCACTGTGTGTCTGACCCACGGAGTGTTTGATTGTACAGTGTAGAGGAATAATCGCTCTGTGTCTGACCTCCGGGAGTGTTTGATGGGACCGTGTAGAGGATTAATCACTCTGTGTCTGACCACCGGAGTGTGTGATGGGACGTTGTGGAGGCAGATTCACTCTGTGTCTGACACCGGGAGTGTTTGATGGGACCGTGTAGAGGAATAATCACTCTGTGTCTGACCACGGGAGTGTGTGATGGGACGATTTGCAGGGAGATTCACTCTGTGTCTGACCCAGGGAGTGTGTGATGGGCGGTGTAGAGGAACATTCACTCTGTGACTGATCCCGGGAGTGTGAGATTAGACCGTGGAGAAGAATAATCACTCTTTGTCTGACCCCGGGAGTTTGTGATGGGACGGTGTGGAGGGAGATTCACTCTGTGTCTGACCCCAGGGAGTGTTTGATGGGACCGTGTAGAGGAATAATCACTCTGTCTGACACAGGGAGTGTGTGTTGGGACGGTGTGGACGGAGATTCACTCTGTGTCTGACCCCGGGAGTGCTTCATGGGACCGTGTAGAGGAATAATCACTCTGTGTCTGATCCCCGGGTGCGTTTGATGGGACCGTGTAGAGGAATAATCACTCTGTGTCTGACCCCGGGAGAGTTTGATGGGGCCGTGTCGAGGAATAATCACTCTGTGTCTGACCACGGGATTGTTTGATGGGACCGTGTAGAGGAATAATCACTCTGTGTCTGACCCCGGGAGAGTGTGATGGGACGGCGTGGAGGGAGATTCACTCTGTGTCTGACCCCGAGAGTGTTTGATGGGACCGTGCAGAGGAATAATCACTGTGTGTCTGACCCACGGAGTGTTTGATTGTACAGTGTAGAGGAATAATCGCTCTGTGTCTGACCTCCGGGAGTGTTTGATGGGACCGTGTAGAGGATTAATCACTCTGTGTCTGACCACCGGAGTGTGTGATGGGACGTTGTGGAGGCAGATTCACTCTGTGTCTGACACCGGGAGTGTTTGATGGGACCGTGTAGAGGAATAATCACTCTGTGTCTGACCACGGGAGTGTGTGATGGGACGATTTGCAGGGAGATTCACTCTGTGTCTGACCCAGGGAGTGTGTGATGGGCGGTGTAGAGGAACATTCACTCTGTGACTGATCCCGGGAGTGTGAGATTAGACCGTGGAGAAGAATAATCACTCTTTGTCTGACCCCGGGAGTTTGTGATGGGACGGTGTGGAGGGAGATTCACTCTGTGTCTGACCCCGGCAGTGTTTTATGGAACCGTGTTGAGGAATAATACCTCTGAGTATGACCCTGGGAGTGTGTGATGGGACCGTGTGGAGGGAGATTCACTCTGTGTCTGTCCCCGGGAGAGTGTGATGGGACCTTGTAGAGGAATAATCACTCTGTGTCTGACACCGGGAGTTTGTGACGGGACGGTGTGGAGGGAGATTCACTCTGTGTCTGACCCCGGGAGTGTTTCATGGGACCGTGTAGAGGAATAATCACTCTGTGTCTGACCCCCGGGAGCGTTTGATGGGAACGTGTAGAGGAATAATCACTCCGTGTCTGACCCCGGGAGTGTTTGACGGGACCGTGTAGAGGAATAATCACTCTGTGTCTGACCCCGGGAGAGTGTGATGGGATGGCGTGGGGGGAGATCCACTCTGTGTCTGACACCGGGAGTGTTTGATGGGAACGTGTAGAGGAATAATCCCTCTGTGTCTGACCCCGGGAGTGTTTGATTGGACCGTGTAGAGGTATAATCACTCTGTGTCTGACCCCGGGAGTATATGATGGGACGGTGTGGATATAAAATCACTCTGTGTCTGACCCCGGGAGTGTTTGATGGGACGGTGTGGAGGGAGATTCACTCTGTGTTTGACCCTGGGAGTGTGTGATGTGCGGTGTAGAGGAACATTCACTCTGTGTCTGACCCCGGGAGTGTTTGATGGTATCGTGTAGAGGAATAATCTCTCTGTCTGGCCCCGGGAGTGTTTGATGGTATCGATTAGAGGAATAATCTCTCTGTGTCTGACCCCGGGAGAGTGTGATGGGACGGTGTGGATTCAGAATCACTCTGTGTGTGACCCCGGGACTGTTTGATGGGACCTTGAAGTGGAATAATCACTCTATGTCTGACACCGGGAGTGTGTGATGGGACGGTGTTGAAGGAGATTCTCACTGTGTCTGACCCCGGCAGAGTTTGATGGGACCGTGTAGAGGGGTAATCACTCTGTGTCTGACCCCGGGAGAGTTTGATGGGGCCGTGTAGAGGAATAATCACTCTGTGTCTGACCACGGGAGTGTTTGATGGGACCGTGTAGAGGAATAATCACTCTGTGTCTGACCCCGAGAGTGTTTGATGGGACCGTGCAGAGGAATAATCACTGTGTGTCTGACCCACGGAGTGTTTGATTGTACAGTGTAGAGGAATAATCACTGTGTGTCTGACCCACGGAGTGTTTGATTGTACAGTGTAGAGGAATAATCGCTCTGTGTCTGACCCCGGGAGTGTGTTATGGGATGGTGTTGAAGGAGATTCTCACTGTGTCTGACCCCGGCAGAGTTTGATGGGACCGTGTAGAGGAATAATCACTCTGTGTCTGACCCCGGGAGTGTGTGATGGGACGGTGTTGAAGGAGATTCTCACTGTGTCTGACCCCGGCAGAGTTTGATGGGACCGTGTAGAGGAATAATCACTCTGTGTCTGACCCCGGGAGAGTTGGATGGGGCCGTGTAGAGGAATAATCACTCGGTGTCTGACCACGGGAGTGTTTGATGGGACCGTGTAGAGGAATAATCACTCTGTGTCTGACCCCGAGAGTGTTTGATGGGACCGTGCAGAGGAATAATCAGTGTGTGTCTGACACCGGGAGTGTTTGATGGGACCGTGTAGAGGATTAATCACTCTGTGTCTAACCACCGGAGTGTGTGATGGGACGTTGTGGAGGCAGATTCACTCTGTGTCTGACCCCGGGAGTGTGAGATGGGACCGTGTAGAGCAATAATCACTCTGTGTCTGACCCTGGGAGTGTTTGATGGGACCGTGGAGAAGAATAATCACTCTGTCTGAACACGGGAGTGTGTGATTGGACGGTGTGGAGGGAGATTCAATCTGTGTCTGACCCCGGGAGTGTTTGATGGGACAGTGTAGAGGAATAATCTCTCTGTGTCTGACCCCGGGAGTGTGTGATGGAACGGTGTGGAGGGAGATTCACTCTGTGTCTGACCCCGGCAGTGTTTGATGGGACCGTGTTGAGGAATAATCCCTCTGTGTATGACCCTGGGAGTCTGTGATGGGACCGTGTGGAGGGAGATTCACTCTGTGTTTGACCCCGGGAGAGTGTGATGGGCGGTGTAGAGGAATAATCACTCTGTGTCTGACACCGAGAGTTTTTGCTGGATTCGTGTAGAGGAATAATCACTCTGTCTGACCCCGGGAGTGTGTGTTGGGACGGTGTGGACGGAGATTCACTCTGTGGCTGACCCCGGGAGTGCTTCATGGGACCGTGTAGAGGAATAATCACTCTGTGTCTGATCCTCGGGAGCGTTTGATGGGACCGTGTAGAGGAATAATCACTCTGTGTCTGACCCCGGGAGAGTTTGATGGGGCCGTGTAGAGGAATAATCACTCTGTGTCTGACCACGGGAGTGTTTGATGGGACCGTGTAGAGGAATAATCACTCTGTGTCAGACCCCGGGAGAGTGTGATGGGACGGCGTGGAGGGAGATTCACTCTGTGTCTGACCCCGATAGTGTTTGATGGGACCGTGCAGAGGAATAATCACTGTGTGTCTGACCCACGGAGTGTTTGATTGTACAGTGTACTGGAATAATCGCTCTGTGTCTGACCCCCGGGAGTGTTGGATGGGACCTTGTAGAGGATTAATCACTCTGTGTCTGACCAATGGAGTGTGTGATGGGACGTTGTGGAGGCAGATTCACTCTGTGTCTGACACCGGGAGTGTTTGAAGGGACTGTGTAGAGGAATAATCACTCTTTGTCTGACCACGGGAGTGTGTGATGGGACGATTTGCAGGGAGATTCACTCTGTGTCTGACCCAGGGAGTGTGTGATGGGCGGTGCAGAGGAACATTCACTCTGTGACTGACCCCGGGAGTGTGAGATGGGACCGTGTAGAGCAATAATCACTCTGTGTCTGACCCCGGGAATGTTTGATGGGACCGTGGAGAAGAATAATCACTCTGTGTCTGAACACGGGAGTGTGTGATGGGACGGTGTGGAGGGAGATTCAATCTGTGTCAGACCCCGGGAGTGTTTGATGGGACAGTGTAGAGGAATAATCACTCTGTGTCTGACCCTGGGAGTGTGTGATGGGACCGTGTGGAGGGAGATTCACTCTGTGTCAGACCCCGGGAGTGTTTGATGTGACCGTGTAGAGGAATAATGTCTCTGTGTCTGACCCCGGGATTGTTTGCTGGGACCGTGTAGAGGAATAATCACTCTGTGTCTGACCACGGGAGTGTGTGATGGGACGTTGTGGAGGCAGATTCACTCTGTGTCTGACCCCGGCAGAGTTTGATGGGACCGTGTTGAGGAATAATCCCTCTGTGTCTGACCACGGGAGTGTGTGATGGGACGATTTGCAGGGAGATTCACTCTGTGTCTGACCCAGGGAGTGTGTGATGGGCGGTGTAGAGGAACATTCACTCTGTGACTGACCCCGGGAGTGTGAGATGGAACCGTGTAGAAAATAATCACTCTGTGTCTGAACCCGGGAGTGTTTGATGGGACCGTGGAGAAGAATAATCACTCTGTGTCTGAACACGGGAGTGTGTAATGGGACGGTGTGGAGGGAGATTCAATCTGTGTCTGACCCCGGGAGTGTTTGATGGGACAGTGTAGAGGAATAATCACTCTGTGTCTGACCCCGGGAGTGTGTGATGGGACGGTGTGGAGGGAGATTCACTCTGTGTCTGACCCCGGCAGTGTTTGATGGGACCGTGTTGAGGAATAATCCCTCTGTGTATGACCCTGGGAGTGTGTGATGGGACCGTGTGGAGGGAGATTCACTCTGTGTCTGACCACGGGAGAGTGTTTTGGGCGGTGTAGAGGAATAATCACTCTGTGTCTGACACCGGGAGATTTATACGGGACGGTGTGGAGGGAGATTCACTCTGTGTCTGACCCCGGGAGTGTTTCATGGGACCGTGTAGAGGAATAATCACTCTGTGTCTGACCCCCGGGAGCGTTTGATGGGAACGTGTAGAGGAATAATCACTCTGTGTCTGACCCCGGGAGACTTTGAGGGGGCCGTGTAGAGGAATAATCACTCTGTGTCTGACCCCGGGAGAGTGTGATGGGATGGCGTGGGGGGAGATCCACTCTGTGTCTGACACCGGGAGTGTTTGATGGGACCGTGTAGAGGAATAATCACTCTGTGTCTGATCCGGGAGAGTGTGATGGGACGGTGTGGAAGGAGATTCACACTGTGTCTGACACCGGGTGTTTGATGTGACCGTGTAGAGGAATAATGTCTCTCTGTCTGATCCCGGGATTGTTTGCTGGGACCGTGTAGAGGAATAATCACTCTGTGCCTGACCCCGGGAGTGTATGATGGGACGGTGTGGATATAAATTCACTCTGTGTCTGACCCCGGGAGTGTTTGATGGGACGGTGTGGAGGGAGATTCAGTCTATGTCTGACCCCGGCAGTGTGTGATGGGACGATTTGCAGGGAGATTCACTCTGTGTCTGACCCAGGGAGTGTGTGATGTGCGGTGTAGAGGAATAATTACTCTGTGTCTGACCCCGGGAGTTTGTGATGGGCGGTGTAGAGGAATAATCACTCTGTGTCTGACCCCTGGAGTTTGTGACGGGACCGTGTGGAGGGAGATTCACTCTGTGTCTGACCCCGGTAGTGTTTCATGGGACCGTGTAGAGGAATAATCACTCTGTGTTTGACCACGGGAGTGGGTGATGCGTCGGTGTGGAAGGAGATTCACACTGTGTCTGACACCGGGAGTGTTTGATGTGACTGTGTAGAGGAATAATGTCTCTGTGTCTGACCCCGTGATTGTTTGCTGGGACCGTGTAGAGGAATAATCACTCTGTGTCTGACCACGGGAGTGTGTGATGGGACGATTTGCGGGGAGATTCACTCTGTGTCTGACCCAGGGAGTGTGTGATGGGCGGTGTAGAGGAACATTCACTCTGTGACTGACCCCGGGAGTGTGAGATGTGACCGTGTAGAGCAATAATCACTCTGTGTCTGACCCCGGGAGTGTTTGATGGGACCGTGGAGAAGAATAATCACTCTGTGTCTGAACACGGGAGTGTGTGATGGGACGGTGTGGAGGGAAATTCACTCTGTGTCTGACCCCGGCAGAGTTTGATGGGACCGTGTTGAGGAATAATCCCTCTGTGTCTGACCACGGGAGTGTGTGATGGGACGATTTGCAGGGAGATTCACTCTGTGTCTGACCCAGGGAGTGTGTGATGGGCGGTGTAGAGGAACATTCACTCTGTGACTGACCCCGGGAGTGTGAGATGGAACCGTGTAGAGCAATAATCACTCTGTGTCTGACCCCGGGAGTGTTTGATGGGACCGTGGAGAAGAATAATCACTCTGTGTCTGACCCCGGGAGTGTGTAATGGGACGGTGTGGAGGGAGATTCAATCTGTGTCTGACCCCGGGAGTGTTTGATGGGACAGTGTAGAGGAATAATCACTCTGTGTCTGACCCCGGGAGTGTGTGATGGGACCGTGTGGAGGGAGATTCACTCTGTGTCTGACACCTGGAGAGTGTGATGGGCGGTGTAGAGGAATAATCACTCTGTGTCTGACACCGGCAGTTTGTGACGGGACGGTGTGGAGGGAGATTCACTCTGTGTCTGACCCCGGGAGTGTTTCATGGGACCGTGTAGAGGAATAATCACTCTGTGTCTGACCCCCGGGAGCGTTTGATGGGAACGTGTAGAGGAATAATCACTCTGTGTCTGACCCCGGGAGACTTTGAGGGGGCCGTGTAGAGGAATAATCACTCTGTGTCTGACCACGGGAGAGTGTGATGGGATGGAGTTGGGGGAGATCCACTCTGTGTCTGACACCGGGAGTGTTTGATGGGACCGTGTAGAGGAATAATCACTCTGTGTCTGATCCGGGAGAGTGTGATGGGACGGTGTGGAAGGAGATTCACACTGTGTCTGACACCGGGAGTGTTTGATGTGACCGTGTAGAGGAATAATCACTCTGTGTCTGATCCGGGAGAGTGTGATGGGACGGTGTGGAAGGAGATTCACACTGTGTCTGACACCGGGTGTTTGATGTGACCGTGTAGAGGAATAATGTCTCTCTGTCTGATCCCGGGATTGTTTGCTGGGACCGTGTAGAGGAATAATCACTCTGTGCCTGACCCCGGGAGTGTATGATGGGACGGTGTGGATATAAATTCACTCTGTGTCTGACCCCGGGAGTGTTTGATGGGACGGTGTGGAGGAATAATCACTCTGTGTCTGATCCGGGAGAATGTGATGGGACGGTGTGGAAGGAGATTCACACTGTGTCTGACACCGGGAGTGTTTGATGTGACCGTGTAGAGGAATAATGTCTCTGTGTCTGACCCCGGGATTGCTTGCTGGGACCGTGTAGAGGAATAATCACTCTGTGCCTGACCCCGAGAGTGTATGATGGGACGGTGTGGATATAAATTCACTCTGTGTCTGACCCCGGGAGTGTTTGATGGGACGGTGTGGAGGGAGATTCAGTCTATGTCTGACCCCGGGAGTGTGTGATGGGACGATTTGCAGGGAGATTCACTCTGTGTCTGACCCAGGGAGAGTGTGATGTGCGGTGTAGAGGAATAATTACTCTGTGTCTGACCCCGGGAGTTTGTGATGGGCGGTGTGGAGGAATAATTACTCTGTGTCTAACCAAGGGAGTTTGTGACGGGACCGTGTGGAGGGAGATTCACTCTGTGTCTGACCCCGGGAGTGTTTCATGGGACCGTGTAGAGGAATAATCACTCTGTGTTTGACCACGGGAGTGTGTGATGCGTCGGTGTAGAGGTTTAATCACTCTGTGTCTGACCACCGGAGTGTGTGATGGGACGGTGTGGAGGGAGATTCACTCTGTGACTGACCCCGGCAGTGTTTGATTTTACCGTGTTGAGGAATAATCCCTCTGTGTATGACCCAGGGAGTGTGTGATGGGTCCGTGTGGAGGGAGATTCACTCCGTGTCTGACCCCGGGAGTGTGCGATGGGCGGTGTAGAGGAATAATCACTCTGTGTCTGACCCCGGGAGTTTGTGACGGGACGGAGTGGAGGGCGATTCACTCTGTGTCTGACCCCGGGAGTGTTTCATGGGACCGTGTAGAGGATTAATCACTCTGTGTCTGACCACCGGAGTGTGTGATGGGACGGTGTGGAGAGAGATTCAGTCTGTGTCTGACCCAGGGAGTGTGTGATGGGCGGTGTAGAGGAACATTCACTCTGTGACTGACCCCGGGAGTGTGAGATGGGTCCGTGTAGAGCAATAATCACTCTGTGTCTGACCCCGGGAGTGTTTGATGGGACCGTGGAGAAGAATAATCACTCTGTGTCTGAACACGGGAGTGTGTAATGGGACGGTGTGGAGGGAGATTCACTCTGTGTCTGACCCCGGGAGTGTTTGATGGGACCGTGTTGAGGAATAATCCCTCTGTGTATGACCCTGGGAGTGTGTGATGGGACCGTGTGGAGGGAGATTCACTCTGTGTCTGACCCCGGGAGTGTTTCATGGGACCGTGTAGAGGAATAATCACTCTGTGTCTGACCCCCGGGAGCGTTTGCTTGGAACGTGTAGAGGAATAATCACTCTGTGTCTGACCCCGGGAGACTTTAAGGGGACCGTGTAGAGGAATAATCACTCTGTGTCTGACCCCGGGAGAGTGTGATGGGATGGCGTGGGGGGAGATCCACTCTGTGTCTGACACCGGGAGTGTTTGATGGGACCGTGTAGAGGAATAATCACTCTGTGTCTGATCCGGGAGAGTGTGATGGGACGGTGTGGAAGGAGATTCACACGGTGTCTGACACCGGGAGTGTTTGATGTGACCGTGTAGAGGAATAATGTCTCTGTGTCTGACCCCGGGATTGTTTGCTGGGACCGTGTAGAGGAATAATCACTCTGACCCTGACCCCGGGAGTGTATGATGGGACGGTGTGGATATAAATTCACTCTGTGTCTGACCCCGGGAGTGTTTGATGGGACGGTGTGGAGGGAGATTCAGTCTATGTCTGACCCCGGGAGTGTGTGATGGGACGATTTGCAGGGAGATTCACTCTGTGTCTGACCCAGGGAGAGTGTGATGTGCGGTGTAGAGGAATAATTACTCTGTGTCTGACCCCGGGAGTTTGTGATGGGCGGTGTGGAGGAATAATTACTCTGTGTCTAACCAAGGGAGTTTGTGACGGGACCGTGTGGAGGGAGATTCACTCTGTGTCTGACCCCGGGAGTGTTTCATGGGACCGTGTAGAGGAATAATCACTCTGTGTTTGACCACGGGAGTGTGTGATGCGTCGGTGTAGAGGTTTAATCACTCTGTGTCTGACCACCGGAGTGTGTGATGGGACGGTGTGGAGGGAGATTCACTCTGTGACTGACCCCGGCAGTGTTTGATTTTACCGTGTTGAGGAATAATCCCTCTGTGTATGACCCAGGGAGTGTGTGATGGGTCCGTGTGGAGGGAGATTCACTCCGTGTCTGACCCCGGGAGTGTGCGATGGGCGGTGTAGAGGAATAATCACTCTGTGTCTGACCCCGGGAGTTTGTGACGGGACGGAGTGGAGGGCGATTCACTCTGTGTCTGACCCCGGGAGTGTTTCATGGGACCGTGTAGAGGAATAATCACTCTCTGTTTGACCACGGGAGTGTGTGATGCGTCGGTGTAGAGGATTAATCACTCTGTGTCTGACCACCGGAGTGTGTGATGGGACGGTGTGGAGGGAGATTCAGTCTGTGTCTGACCCAGGGAGTGTGTGATGGGCGGTGTAGAGGAACATTCACTCTGTGACTGACCCCGGGAGTGTGAGATGGGTCCGTGTAGAGCAATAATAACTCTGTGTCTGACCCCGGGAGTGTTTGATGGGACCGTGGAGAAGAATAATCACTCTGTGTCTGAACACGGGAGTGTGTAATGGGACGGTGTGGAGGGAGATTCACTCTGTGTCTGACCCCGGGAGTGTTTGATGGGACCGTGTTGAGGAATAATCCCTCTGTGTATGACCCTGGGAGTGTGTGATGGGACCGTGTGGAGGGAGATTCACTCTGTGTCTGACCCCGGGAGTGTTTCATGGGACCGTGTAGAGGAATAATCACTCTGTGTCTGACCCCCGGGAGCGTTTGCTGGGAACGTGTAGAGGAATAATCACTCTGTGTCTGACCCCGGGAGACTTTAAGGGGACCGTGTAGAGGAATAATCACTCTGTGTCTGACCCCGGGAGAGTGTGATGGGATGGCGTGGGGGGAGATCCACTCTGTGTCTGACACCGGGAGTGTTTGATGGGACCGTGTAGAGGAATAATCACTCTGTGTCTGATCCGGGAGAGTGTGATGGGACGGTGTGGAAGGAGATTCACACTGTGTCTGACACCGGGAGTGTTTGATGTGACCGTGTAGAGGAATAATGTCTCTGTGTCTGACCCCGGGATTGTTTGCTGGGACCGTGTAGAGGAATAATCACTCTGACCCTGACCCCGGGAGTGTATGATGGGACGGTGTGGATATAAATTCACTCTGTGTCTGACCCCGGGAGTGTTTGATGGGACGGTGTGGAGGGAGATTCAGTCTATGACTGACCCCGGGAGTGTGTGATGGGACGATTTGCAGGGAGATTCACTCTGTGTCTGACCCAGGGAGTGTGTGATGTGCGGTGTAGAGGAATAATTACTCTGTGTCTGACCCCGGGAGTTTGTGATGGGCGGTGTAGTGGAGTAACTACTCTGTGTCTGACCCCGGGTGTTTGTGACGGGACCGTGTGGAGGGAGATTCACTCTGTGTCTGACCCCGGCAGTGTTTGATTTTACCGTGTTGAGGAATAATCCCTCTGTGTATGACCCAGGGAGTGTGTGATGGTACCGTGTATAGGAATAATCACTCTGTGTCTGACCCCGTGAGTTTGTGACGGGACGGAGTGGAGGGCGATTCACTCTGTGTCTGACCCCGGGAGTGTTTCATGGGACCGTGTAGAGGAATAATCACTCTCTGTTTGACCACGGGAGTGTGTGATGCGTCGGTGTAGAGGATTAATCACTCTGTGTCTGACCACCGGAGTGTGTGATGAGACGGTGTAGAGGGAGATTCACTCTGTGTCTGACCCCGGGAGGGTGTGATGGGCGATGTAGAGGAATAATCACTCTGTGGCTGACCCCGGGAGTGTTTGATTGGAACGTGAAGAGGAATAATCACTCTGTGTCTGACCCCGGGAGTGTATGATGGGATGGTGTGGATATAAATTCACTCTGTGTCTGACCCCGGGAGTGTTTGATGGGACGGTGTGGAGAGAGATTCAGTCTGTGTCTGACCCCGGGAGTGTGTGATGGGACGATTTGCAGGGAAATTCACTCTGTGTCTGACCCAGGGAGCGTGTGATGGGCGGGGTAGAGGAATAATTACTCTGTGTCTGACCCCGGGAGTTTGTGACGGGACCGTGTGGAGGGAGATTCACTCTGTGTCTGACCCCGGGAGTGTTTCATGGGACCGTGTAGAGGAATAATCACTCTGTGTTTGACCACGGGAGTGTGTGATGCGTCGGTGTAGAGGTTTAATCACTCTGTGTCTGACCACCGGAGTGTGTGATGGTACGGTGCGGAGGGAGATTCACTCTGTGTCTGACCCCGGCAGTGTTTGATTTTACCGTGTTGAGGAATAATCCCTCTGTGTATGACCCAGGGAGTGTGTGAAGGGTCCGTGTGGAGGGAGATTCACTCCGTGTCTGACCCCGGGAGTGTGTGATGGGCGGTGTAGAGGAATAATCACTCTGTGTCTGACCCCGGGAGTTTGTGACGGGACGGAGTGGAGGGCGATTCACTCTGTGTCTAACCCCGGGAGTGTTTCATGGGACCGTGTAGAGGAATAATCACTCTCTGTTTGAACACGGGAGTGTGTGATGCGTCGGTGTAGAGGAATAATCACTCTGTGTCTGACCACCGGAGTGTGTGATGGGACGGTGTGGAGGGAGATTCACTCTGTGTCTGACCCCGGGAGTGTTTGATGGGACCGTGTAGAGGAATAATCACTCTGTGTCTGACCACGGGAGTGTGTGATGGGACGGTGTGGAGGGAGATTCACTCTGTGTCTGACCCCGGGAGGGTGTGATGGGCGATGTAGAGGAATAATCACTCTGTGGCTGACCCCGGGAGTGTTTGATTGGAACGTGAAGAGGAATAATCACTCTGTGTCTGACCCCGGGAGTGTATGATGGGATGGTGTGGATATAAATTCACTCTGTGTCTGACCCCGGGAGTGTGTGATGGGACGGTGTGGAGGGAGATTCACTCTGTGTCTGACCCAGGGAGTGTTTGATGGGACAGTGTAGAGGAATAATCACTCTGTGTCTGACCCCGGGAGTGTGTGATGGGACGGTGTGGAGGGAGATTCACTCTGTGTCTGACCCCGGCAGTGTTTGATGGGACCGTGTTGAGGAATAATCCCTCTGTGTATGACCCTGGGAGTGTGTGATGGGACCGTGTGGAGGGAGATTCACTCTGTGTCTGACCCCGGGAGAGTGTTTTGGGCGGTGTAGAGGAATAATCACTCTGTGTCTGACACCGGGAGATTTATACGGGACGGTGTGGAGGGAGATTCACTCTGTGTCTGACCCCGGGAGTGTTTCATGGGACCGTGTAGAGGAATAATCACTCTGTGTCTGACCCCCGGGAGCGTTTGATGGGAACGTGTAGAGGAATAATCACTCTGTGTCTGACCCCGGGAGACTTTGAGGGGGCCGTGTAGAGGAATAATCACTCTGTGTCTGACCCCGGGAGAGTGTGATGGGATGGCGTGGGGGGAGATCCACTCTGTGTCTGACACCGGGAGTGTTTGATGGGACCGTGTAGAGGAATAATCACTCTGTGTCTGATCCGGGAGAGTGTGATGGGACGGTGTGGAAGGAGATTCACACTGTGTCTGACACCGGGAGTGTTTGATGTGACCGTGTAGGGAATAATGTCTCTGTGTCTGACCCCGGCATTGTTTGCTGGGACCGTGTAGAGGAATAATCACTCTGACCCTGACCCCGGGAGTGTATGATGGGACGGTGTGGATATAAATTCACTCTGTGTCTGACCCCGGGAGTGTTTGATGGGACGGTGTGGAGGGAGATTCAGTCTATGACTGACCCCGGGAGTGTGTGATGGGACGATTTGCAGGGAGATTCACTCTGTGTCTGACCCAGGGAGTGTGTGATGTGCGGTGTAGAGGAATAATTACTCTGTGTCTGACCCCGGGAGTTTGTGATGGGCGGTGTAGTGGAGTAATTACTCTGTGTCTGACCCCGGGTGTTTGTGACGGGACCGTGTGGAGGGAGATTCACTCTGTGTCTGACCCCGGCAGTGTTTGATTTTACCGTGTTGAGGAATAATCCCTCTGTGTATGACCCAGGGAGTGTGTGATGGTACCGTGTATAGGAATAATCACTCTGTGTCTGACCCCGTGAGTTTGTGACGGGACGGAGTGGAGGGCGATTCACTCTGTGTCTGACCCCGGGAGTGTTTCATGGGACCGTGTAGAGGAATAATCACTCTCTGTTTGACCACGGGAGTGTGTGATGCGTCGGTGTAGAGGATTAATCACTCTGTGTCTGACCACCGGAGTGTGTGATGAGACGGTGTGGAGGGAGATTCACTCTGTGTCTGACCCCGGGAGGGTGTGATGGGCGATGTAGAGGAATAATCACTCTGTGGCTGACCCCGGGAGTGTTTGATTGGAACGTGAAGAGGAATAATCACTCTGTGTCTGACCCCGGGAGTGTATGATGGGATGGTGTGGATATAAATTCACTCTGTGTCTGACCCCGGGAGTGTTTGATGGGACGGTGTGGAGAGAGATTCAGTCTGTGTCTGACCCCGGGAGTGTGTGATGGGACGATTTGCAGGGAAATTCACTCTGTGTCTGACCCAGGGAGCGTGTGATGGGCTGGGTAGAGGAATAATTACTCTGTGTCTGACCCCGGGAGTTTGTGACGGGACCGTGTGGAGGGAGATTCACTCTGTGTCTGACCCCGGGAGTGTTTCATGGGACCGTGTAGAGGAATAATCACTCTGTGTTTGACCACGGGAGTGTGTGATGCGTCGGTGTAGAGGTTTAATCACTCTGTGTCTGACCACCGGAGTGTGTGATGGTACGGTGTGGAGGGAGATTCACTCTGTGTCTGACCCCGGCAGTGTTTGATTTTACCGTGTTGAGGAATAATCCCTCTGTGTATGACCCAGGGAGTGTGTGAAGGGTCCGTGTGGAGGGAGATTCACTCCGTGTCTGACCCCGGGAGTGTGTGATGGGCGGTGTAGAGGAATAATCACTCTGTGTCTGACCCCGGGAGTTTGTGACGGGACGGAGTGGAGGGCGATTCACTCTGTGTCTAACCCCGGGAGTGTTTCATTGGACCGTGTAGAGGAATAATCACTCTCTGTTTGAACACGGGAGTGTGTGATGCGTCGGTGTAGAGGAATAATCACTCTGTGTCTGACCACCGGAGAGTGTGATGGGACGGTGTGGAGGGAGATTCACTCTGTGTCTGACCCCGGGAGTGTTTGATGGGACCGTGTAGAGGAATAATCACTCTGTGTCTGACCACGGGAGTGTGTGATGGGACGGTGTGGAGGGAGATTCACTCTGTGTCTGACCCCGGGAGGGTGTGATGGGCGATGTAGAGGAATAATCACTCTGTGGCTGACCCCGGGAGTGTTTGATTGGAACGTGAAGAGGAATAATCACTCTGTGTCTGACCCCGGGAGTGTATGATGGGATGGTGTGGATATAAATTCACTCTGTGTCTGACCCCGGGAGTGTGTGATGGGACGGTGTGGAGGGAGATTCACTCTGTGTCTGACCCCGGCAGTGTTTGATGGGACCGTGTTGAGGAATAATCCCTCTGTGTATGACCCTGGGAGTGTGTGATGGGACCGTGTGGAGGGAGATTCACTCTGTGTCTGACCCCGGGAGAGTGTTTTGGGCGGTGTAGAGGAATAATCACTCTGTGTCTGACACCGGGAGATTTATACGGGACGGTGTGGAGGGAGATTCACTCTGTGTCTGACCCCGGGAGTGTTTCATGGGACCGTGTAGAGGAATAATCACTCTGTGTCTGACCCCCGGGAGCGTTTGATGGGAACGTGTAGAGGAATAATCACTCTGTGTCTGACCCCGGGAGACTTTGAGGGGGCCGTGTAGAGGAATAATCACTCTGTGTCTGACCCCGGGAGAGTGTGATGGGATGGCGTGGGGGGAGATCCACTCTGTGTCTGACACCGGGAGTGTTTGATGGGACCGTGTAGAGGAATAATCACTCTGTGTCTGATCCGGGAGAGTGTGATGGGACGGTGTGGAAGGAGATTCACACTGTGTCTGACACCGGGTGTTTGATGTGACCGTGTAGAGGAATAATGTCTCTCTGTCTGATCCCGGGATTGTTTGCTGGGACCGTGTAGAGGAATAATCACTCTGTGCCTGACCCCGGGAGTGTATGATGGGACGGTGTGGATATAAATTCACTCTGTGTCTGACCCCGGGAGTGTTTGATGGGACGGTGTGGAGGGAGATTCAGTCTATGTCTGACCCCGGGAGTGTGTGTTGGGACGATTTGCAGGGAGATTCACTCTGTGTCTGACCCAGGGAGTGTGTGATGTGCGGTGTAGAGGAATAATTACTCTGTGTCTGACCCCGGGAGTTTGTGATGGGCGGTGTAGAGGAATAATTACACTGTGTCTGACCCCGGGAGTTTGTGACGGGACCGTGTGGAGGGAGATTCACTCTGTGTCTGACCCCGGTAGTGTTTCATGGGACCGTGTAGAGGAATAATCACTCTGTGTTTGACCACGGGAGTGGGTGATGCGTCGGTGTGGAAGGAGATTCACACTGTGTCTGACACCGGGAGTGTTTGATGTGACTGTGTAGAGGAATAATGTCTCTGTGTCTGACCCCGTGATTGTTTGCTGGGACCGTGTAGAGGAATAATCACTCTGTGTCTGACCACGGGAGTGTGTGATGGGACGATTTGCGGGGAGATTCACTCTGTGTCTGACCCAGGGAGTGTGTGATGGGCGGTGTAGAGGAACATTCACTCTGTGACTGACCCCGGGAGTGTGAGATGTGACCGTGTAGAGCAATAATCACTCTGTGTCTGACCCCGGGAGTGTTTGATGGGACCGTGGAGAAGAATAATCACTCTGTGTCTGAACACGGGAGTGTGTGATGGGACGGTGTGGAGGGAGATTCACTCTGTGTCTGACCCCGGCAGAGTTTGATGGGACCGTGTTGAGGAATAATCCCTCTGTGTCTGACCACGGGAGTGTGTGATGGGACGATTTGCAGGGAGATTCACTCTGTGTCTGACCCAGGGAGTGTGTGATGGGCGGTGTAGAGGAACATTCACACTGTGACTGACCCCGGGAGTGTGAGATGGAACCGTGTAGAGCAATAATCACTCTGTGTCTGACCCCGGGAGTGTTTGATGGGACCGTGGAGAAGAATAATCACTCTGTGTCTGACCCCGGGAGTGTGTAATGGGACGGTGTGGAGGGAGATTCAATCTGTGTCTGACCCCGGGAGTGTTTGATGGGACAGTGTAGAGGAATAATCACTCTGTGTCTGACCCCGGGAGTGTGTGATGGGACCGTGTGGAGGGAGATTCACTCTGTGTCTGACACCGGGAGAGTGTGATGGGCGGTGTAGAGGAATAATCACTCTGTGTCTGACACCGGGAGTTTGTGACGGGACGGTGTGGAGGGAGATTCACTCTGTGTCTGACCCCGGGAGTGTTTCATGGGACCGTGTAGAGGAATAATCACTCTGTGTCTGACCCCCGGGAGCGTTTGATGGGAACGTGTAGAGGAATAATCACTCTGTGTCTGACCCCGGGAGACTTTGAGGGGGCCGTGTAGAGGAATAATCACTCTGTGTCTGACCACGGGAGAGTGTGATGGGATGGAGTTGGGGGAGATCCACTCTGTGTCTGACACCGGGAGTGTTTGATGGGACCGTGTAGAGGAATAATCACTCTGTGTCTGATCCGGGAGAGTGTGATGGGACGGTGTGGAAGGAGATTCACACTGTGTCTGACACCGGGAGTGTTTGATGTGACCGTGTAGAGGAATAATGTCTCTGTGTCTGACCCCGGGATTGCTTGCTGGGACCGTGTAGAGGAATAATCACTCTGTGCCTGACCCCGGGAGTGTATGATGGGACGGTGTGGATATAAATTCACTCTGTGTCTGACCCCGGGAGTGTTTGATGGGACGGTGTGGAGGGAGATTCAGTCTATGTCTGACCCCGGGAGTGTGTGATGGGACGATTTGCAGGGAGATTCACTCTGTGTCTGACCCAGGGAGAGTGTGATGTGCGGTGTAGAGGAATAATTACTCTGTGTCTGACCCCGGGAGTTTGTGATGGGCGGTGTGGAGGAATAATTACTCTGTGTCTAACCAAGGGAGTTTGTGACGGGACCGTGTGGAGGGAGATTCACTCTGTGTCTGACCCCGGGAGTGTTTCATGGGACCGTGTAGAGGAATAATCACTCTGTGTTTGACCACGGGAGTGTGTGATGCGTCGGTGTAGAGGTTTAATCACTCTGTGTCTGACCACCGGAGTGTGTGATGGGACGGTGTGGAGGGAGATTCACTCTGTGACTGACCCCGGCAGTGTTTGATTTTACCGTGTTGAGGAATAATCCCTCTGTGTATGACCCAGGGAGTGTGTGATGGGTCCGTGTGGAGGGAGATTCACTCCGTGTCTGACCCCGGGAGTGTGCGATGGGCGGTGTAGAGGAATAATCACTCTGTGTCTGACCCCGGGAGTTTGTGACGGGACGGAGTGGAGGGCGATTCACTCTGTGTCTGACCCCGGGAGTGTTTCATGGGACCGTGTAGAGGAATAATCACTCTCTGTTTGACCACGGGAGTGTGTGATGCGTCGGTGTAGAGGATTAATCACTCTGTGTCTGACCACCGGAGTGTGTGATGGGACGGTGTGGAGGGAGATTCAGTCTGTGTCTGACCCAGGGAGTGTGTGATGGGCGGTGTAGAGGAACATTCACTCTGTGACTGACCCCGGGAGTGTGAGATGGGTCCGTGTAGAGCAATAATCACTCTGTGTCTGACCCCGGGAGTGTTTGATGGGACCGTGGAGAAGAATAATCACTCTGTGTCTGAACACGGGAGTGTGTAATGGGACGGTGTGGAGGGAGATTCACTCTGTGTCTGACCCCGGGAGTGTTTGATGGGACCGTGTTGAGGAATAATCCCTCTGTGTATGACCCTGGGAGTGTGTGATGGGACCGTGTGGAGGGAGATTCACTCTGTGTCTGACCCCGGGAGTGTTTCATGGGACCGTGTAGAGGAATAATCACTCTGTGTCTGACCCCCGGGAGCGTTTGCTGGGAACGTGTAGAGGAATAATCACTCTGTGTCTGACCCCGGGAGACTTTAAGGGGACCGTGTAGAGGAATAATCACTCTGTGTCTGACCCCGGGAGAGTGTGATGGGATGGCGTGGGGGGAGATCCACTCTGTGTCTGACACCGGGAGTGTGTGATGCGTCGGTGTAGAGGATTAATCACTCTGTGTCTGACCACCGGAGTGTGTGATGAGACGGTGTGGAGGGAGATTCACTCTGTGTCTGACCCCGGGAGGGTGTGATGGGCGATGTAGAGGAATAATCACTCTGTGGCTGACCCCGGGAGTGTTTGATTGGAACGTGAAGAGGAATAATCACTCTGTGTCTGACCCCGGGAGTGTATGATGGGATGGTGTGGATATAAATTCACTCTGTGTCTGACCCCGGGAGTGTTTGATGGGACGGTGTGGAGAGAGATTCAGTCTGTGTCTGACCCCGGGAGTGTGTGATGGGACGATTTGCAGGGAAATTCACTCTGTGTCTGACCCAGGGAGCGTGTGATGGGCGGGGTAGAGGAATAATTACTCTGTGTCTGACCCCGGGAGTTTGTGACGGGACCGTGTGGAGGGAGATTCACTCTGTGTCTGACCCCGGGAGTGTTTCATGGGACCGTGTAGAGGAATAATCACTCTGTGTTTGACCACGGGAGTGTGTGATGCGTCGGTGTAGAGGTTTAATCACTCTGTGTCTGACCACCGGAGTGTGTGATGGTACGGTGTGGAGGGAGATTCACTCTGTGTCTGACCCCGGCAGTGTTTGATTTTACCGTGTTGAGGAATAATCCCTCTGTGTATGACCCAGGGAGTGTGTGAAGGGTCCGTGTGGAGGGAGATTCACTCCGTGTCTGACCCCGGGAGTGTGTGATGGGCGGTGTAGAGGAATAATCACTCTGTGTCTGACCCCGGGAGTTTGTGACGGGACGGAGTGGAGGGCGATTCACTCTGTGTCTAACCCCGGGAGTGTTTCATGGGACCGTGTAGAGGAATAATCACTCTGTGTCTGACCACGGGAGTGTGTGATGGGACGGTGTGGAGGGAGATTCACTCTGTGTCTGACCCCGGGAGGGTGTGATGGGCGATGTAGAGGAATAATCATCTGTGGCTGACCCCGGGAGTGTTTGATTGGAACGTGAAGAGGAATAATCACTCTGTGTCTGACCCCGGGAGTGTATGATGGGATGGTGTGGATATAAATTCACTCTGTGTCTGACCCCGGGAGTGTGTGATGGGACGATTTGCCGGGAGATTCACTCTGTGTCTGACCCAGGGAGTGTTTGATGGGACAGTGTAGAGGAATAATCACTCTGTGTCTGACCCCGGGAGTGTGTGATGGGACGGTGTGGAGGGAGATTCACTCTGTGTCTGACCCCGGCAGTGTTTGATGGGACCGTGTTGAGGAATAATCCCTCTGTGTATGACCCTGGGAGTGTGTGATGGGACCGTGTGGAGGGAGATTCACTCTGTGTCTGACCCCGGGAGAGTGTTTTGGGCGGTGTAGAGGAATAATCACTCTGTGTCTGACACCGGGAGATTTATACGGGACGGTGTGGAGGGAGATTCACTCTGTGTCTGACCCCGGGAGTGTTTCATGGGACCGTGTAGAGGAATAATCACTCTGTGTCTGACCCCCGGGAGCGTTTGATGGGAACGTGTAGAGGAATAATCACTCTGTGTCTGACCCCGGGAGACTTTGAGGGGGCCGTGTAGAGGAATAATCACTCTGTGTCTGACCCCGGGAGAGTGTGATGGGATAGCGTGGGGGGAGATCAACTCTGTGTCTGACACCGGGAGTGTTTGATGGGACCGTGTAGAGGAATAATCACTCTGTGTCTGATCCGGGAGAGTGTGATGGGACGGTGTGGAAGGAGATTCACACTGTGTCTGACACCGGGTGTTTGATGTGACCGTGTAGAGGAATAATGTCTCTCTGTCTGATCCCGGGATTGTTTGCTGGGACCGTGTAGAGGAATAATCACTCTGTGCCTGACCCCGGGAGTGTATGATGGGACGGTGTGGATATAAATTCACTCTGTGTCTGACCCCGGGAGTGTTTGATGGGACGGTGTGGAGGGAGATTCAGTCTATGTCTGACCCCGGGAGTGTGTGATGGGACGATTTGCAGGGAGATTCACTCTGTGTCTGACCCAGGGAGTGTGTGATGTGCGGTGTAGAGGAATAATTACTCTGTGTCTGACCCCGGGAGTTTGTGATGGGCGGTGTAGAGGAATAATTACACTGTGTCTGACCCCGGGAGTTTGTGACGGGACCGTGTGGAGGGAGATTCACTCTGTGTCTGACCCCGGTAGTGTTTCATGGGACCGTGTAGAGGAATAATCACTCTGTGTTTGACCACGGGAGTGGGTGATGCGTCGGTGTGGAAGGAGATTCACACTGTGTCTGACACCGGGAGTGTTTGATGTGACTGTGTAGAGGAATAATGTCTCTGTGTCTGACCCCGTGATTGTTTGCTGGGACCGTGTAGAGGAATAATCACTCTGTGTCTGACCACGGGAGTGTGTGATGGGACGGTGTGGAGGGAGATTCACTCTGTGTCTGACCCCGGCAGAGTTTGATGGGACCGTGTTGAGGAATAATCCCTCTGTGTCTGACCACGGGAGTGTGTGATGGGACGATTTGCAGGGAGATTCACTCTGTGTCTGACCCAGGGAGTGTGTGATGGGCGGTGTAGAGGAACATTCACACTGTGACTGACCCCGGGAGTGTGAGATGGAACCGTGTAGAGCAATAATCACTCTGTGTCTGACCCCGGGAGTGTTTGATGGGACCGTGGAGAAGAATAATCACTCTGTGTCTGACCCCGGGAGTGTGTAATGGGACGGTGTGGAGGGAGATTCAATCTGTGTCTGACCCCGGGAGTGTTTGATGGGACAGTGTAGAGGAATAATCACTCTGTGTCTGACCCCGGGAGTGTGTGATGGGACCGTGTGGAGGGAGATTCACTCTGTGTCTGACACCGGGAGAGTGTGATGGGCGGTGTAGAGGAATAATCACTCTGTGTCTGACACCGGGAGTTTGTGACGGGACGGTGTGGAGGGAGATTCACTCTGTGTCTGACCCCGGGAGTGTTTCATGGGACCGTGTAGAGGAATAATCACTCTGTGTCTGAACCCCGGGAGCGTTTGATGGGAACGTGTAGAGGAATAATCACTCTGTGTCTGACCCCGGGAGACTTTGAGGGGGCCGTGTAGAGGAATAATCACTCTGTGTCTGACCACGGGAGAGTGTGATGGGATGGAGTTGGGGGAGATCCACTCTGTGTCTGACACCGGGAGTGTTTGATGGGACCGTGTAGAGGAATAATCACTCTGTGTCTGATCCGGGAGAGTGTGATGGGACGGTGTGGAAGGAGATTCACACTGTGTCTGACACCGGGAGTGTTTGATGTGACCGTGTAGAGGAATAATGTCTCTGTGTCTGACCCCGGGATTGCTTGCTGGGACCGTGTAGAGGAATAATCACTCTGTGCCTGACCCCGGGAGTGTATGATGGGACGGTGTGGATATAAATTCACTCTGTGTCTGACCCCGGGAGTGTTTGATGGGACGGTGTGGAGGGAGATTCAGTCTATGTCTGACCCCGGGAGTGTGTGATGGGACGATTTGCAGGGAGATTCACTCTGTGTCTGACCCAGGGAGAGTGTGATGTGCGGTGTAGAGGAATAATTACTCTGTGTCTGACCCCGGGAGTTTGTGATGGGCGGTGTGGAGGAATAATTACTCTGTGTCTAACCAAGGGAGTTTGTGACGGGACCGTGTGGAGGGAGATTCACTCTGTGTCTGACCCCGGGAGTGTTTCATGGGACCGTGTAGAGGAATAATCACTCTGTGTTTGACCACGGGAGTGTGTGATGCGTCGGTGTAGAGGTTTAATCACTCTGTGTCTGACCACCGGAGTGTGTGATGGGACGGTGTGGAGGGAGATTCACTCTGTGACTGACCCCGGCAGTGTTTGATTTTACCGTGTTGAGGAATAATCCCTCTGTGTATGACCCAGGGAGTGTGTGATGGGTCCGTGTGGAGGGAGATTCACTCCGTGTTTGACCCCGGGAGTGTGCGATGGGCGGTGTAGAGGAATAATCACTCTGTGTCTGACCCCGGGAGTTTGTGACGGGACGGAGTGGAGGGCGATTCACTCTGTGTCTGACCCCGGGAGTGTTTCATGGGACCGTGTAGAGGAATAATCACTCTCTGTTTGACCACGGGAGTGTGTGATGCGTCGGTGTAGAGGATTAATCACTCTGTGTCTGACCACCGGAGTGTGTGATGGGACGGTGTGGAGGGAGATTCAGTCTGTGTCTGACCCAGGGAGTGTGTGATGGGCGGTGTAGAGGAACATTCACTCTGTGACTGACCCCGGGAGTGTGAGATGGGTCCGTGTAGAGCAATAATCACTCTGTGTCTGACCCCGGGAGTGTTTGATGGGACCGTGGAGAAGAATAATCACTCTGTGTCTGAACACGGGAGTGTGTAATGGGACGGTGTGGAGGGAGATTCACTCTGTGTCTGACCCCGGGAGTGTTTGATGGGACCGTGTTGAGGAATAATCCCTCTGTGTATGACCCTGGGAGTGTGTGATGGGACCGTGTGGAGGGAGATTCACTCTGTGTCTGACCCCGGGAGTGTTTCATGGGACCGTGTAGAGGAATAATCACTCTGTGTCTGACCCCCGGGAGCGTTTGCTGGGAACGTGTAGAGGAATAATCACTCTGTGTCTGACCCCGGGAGACTTTAAGGGGACCGTGTAGAGGAATAATCACTCTGTGTCTGACCCCGGGAGAGTGTGATGGGATGGCGTGGGGGGAGATCCACTCTGTGTCTGACACCGGGAGTGTTTGATGGGACCGTGTAGAGGAATAATCACTCTGTGTCTGATCCGGGAGAGTGTGATGGGACGGTGTGGAAGGAGATTCACACTGTGTCTGACACCGGGAGTGTTTGATGTGACCGTGTAGAGGAATAATCACTCTGACCCTGACCCCGGGAGTGTATGATGGGACGGTGTGGATATAAATTCACTCTGTGTCTGACCCCGGGAGTGTGTGATGGGACCGTGTAGAGGAATAATCACTCTGACCCTGACCCCGGGAGTGTATGATGGGACGGTGTGGATATAAATTCACTCTGTGTCTGACCCCGGGAGTGTTTGATGGGACGGTGTGGAGGGAGATTCAGTCTATGACTGACCCCGGGAGTGTGTGATGGGACGATTTGCAGGGAGATTCACTCTGTGTCTGACCCAGGGAGTGTGTGATGTGCGGTGTAGAGGAATAATTACTCTGTGTCTGACCCCGGGAGTTTGTGATGGGCGGTGTAGTGGAGTAATTACTCTGTGTCTGACCCCTGGTGTTTGTGACGGGACCGTGTGGAGGGCGATTCACTCTGTGTCTGACCCCGGGAGTGTTTCATGGGACCGTGTAGAGGAATAATCACTCTCTGTTTGACCACGGGAGTGTGTGATGCGTCGGTGTAGAGGATTAATCACTCTGTGTCTGACCACCGGAGTGTGTGATGAGACGGTGTGGAGGGAGATTCACTCTGTGTCTGACCCCGGGAGGGTGTGATGGGCGATGTAGAGGAATAATCACTCTGTGGCTGACCCCGGGAGTGTTTGATTGGAACGTGAAGAGGAATAATCACTCTGTGTCTGACCCCGGGAGTGTATGATGGGATGGTGTGGATATAAATTCACTCTGTGTCTGACCCCGGGAGTGTTTGATGGGACGGTGTGGAGAGAGATTCAGTCTGTGTCTGACCCCGGGAGTGTGTGATGGGACGATTTGCAGGGAAATTCACTCTGTGTCTGACCCAGGGAGCGTGTGATGGGCGGGGTAGAGGAATAATTACTCTGTGTCTGACCCCGGGAGTTTGTGACGGGACCGTGTGGAGGGAGATTCACTCTGTGTCTGACCCCGGGAGTGTTTCATGGGACCGTGTAGAGGAATAATCACTCTGTGTTTGACCACGGGAGTGTGTGATGCGTCGGTGTAGAGGTTTAATCACTCTGTGTCTGACCACCGGAGTGTGTGATGGTACGGTGTGGAGGGAGATTCACTCTGTGCCTGACCCCGGCAGTGTTTGATTTTACCGTGTTGAGGAATAATCCCTCTGTGTATGACCCAGGGAGTGTGTGAAGGGTCCGTGTGGAGGGAGATTCTCTCCGTGTCTGACCCCGGGAGTGTGTGATGGGCGGTGTAGAGGAATAATCACTCTGTGTCTGACCCCGGGAGTTTGTGACGGGACGGAGTGGAGGGCGATTCACTCTGTGTCTAACCCCGGGAGTGTTTCATGGGACCGTGTAGAGGAATAATCACTCTCTGTTTGAACACGGGAGTGTGTGATGCGTCGGTGTAGAGGAATAATCACTCTCTGTCTGACCACCGGAGTGTGTGATGGGACGGTGTGGAGGGAGATTCAATCTGTGTCTGACCCCGGGGGTGTTTGATGGGACCGTGTAGAGGAATAATCACTCTGTGTCTGACCACGGGAGTGTGTGATGGGACGGTGTGGAGGGAGATTCACTCTGTGTCTGACCCCGGGAGGGTGTGATGGGCGATGTAGAGGAATAATCACTCTGTGGCTGACCCCGGGAGTGTTTGATTGGAACGTGAAGAGGAATAATCACTCTGTGTCTGACCCCGGGAGTGTATGATGGGATGGTGTGGATATAAATTCACTCTGTGTCTGACCCCGGGAGTGTGTGATGGGACGATTTGCCGGGAGATTCACTCTGTGTCTGACCCAGGGAGTGTGTGATATGCGGTGTAGGGGAGCATTCACTCTGTCACTGTCCCCGGGAGTGTTTGATGGGACCGTGGAGAAGAATAATCACTCTGTGTCTGAACACGGGAGTGTGTGATGGGACGGTGTGGAGGGGGATTCACTCTGTCTCTGACCCGGGGAGTGTTTGTTGTTACAGTGTAGAGGAATACTCACTCTGTGACTGACCCCGGGAGTGTGTGATGGGACGGAGTGGAGGGAGATTCACTCTGTGTCTGACCCCCGGGAGCGTTTGATGGGAACGTGTAGAGGAATAATCACTCTGTGTCTGACCCCGGGAGACTTTTAGGGGGCCGTGTAGAGGAATAATCACTCTGTGTCTGACCCCGGGAGAGTGTGATGTGATGGCGTGGGGGGAGATCCACTCTGTGTCTGACACCGGGAGTGTTTGATGGGACCGTGTATAGGAATAATCTCTCTGTGTCTGATCCGGGAGAGTGTGATGGGACGGTGTGGAAGGAGATTCACACTGTGTCTGACACCGGGAGTGTTTGATGTGACCGTGTAGAGGAATAATGTCTCTGTGTCTGACCCCGGGATTGTTTGCTGGGACCGTGTAGAGGAATAATCACTCTGTGCCTGACCCCGGGAGTGTATGATGGGACGGTGTGGATATAAATTCACTCTGTGTCTGACCCCGGGAGTGTTTGATGGGACGGTGTGGAGGGAGATTCAGTCTGTGTCTGACCCCGGGAGTGTGTGATGGGACGATTTGCAGGGAGATTCACTCTTTGTCTGACCCAGGGAGTGTGTGATGTGCGGTGTAGAGGAATAATTACTCTGTGTCTGACGCCGGGAGTTTGTGATGGGCGGTGTAGAGGAATAATTACTCTGTGTCTGACCCCGGGAGTTTGTGACGGGACCGTGTGGAGGGAGATTCACTCTGTGTCTGACCCCGGGAGTGTTTCATGGGACCGTGTAGAGGAATAATCACTCTGTGTTTGACCACGGGAGTGTGTGATGCGTCGGTGTAGAGGTTTAATCACTCTGTGTCTGACCACCGGAGTGTGTGATGGGGCGGTGTGGAGGGAGATTCACTCTGTGCCTGACCCCGGCAGTGTTTGATTTTACCGTGTTGAGGAATAATCCCTCTGTGTATGACCCAGGGAGTGTGTGATGGGTCCGTGTGGAGGGAGATTCACTCCGTGTCTGACCCCGGGAGTTTGTGATGGGCGGTGTAGAGGAATAATCACTCAGTGTCTGACCCCGGGAGTTTGTGACGGGACGGAGTGGAGGGCGATTCACTCTGTGTCTGACCCCGGGAGTGTTTCATGGCACCGTGTAGAGGAATAATCACTCTCTGTTTGACCACGGGAGAGTGTGATGCGTCGGTGTAGAGGAATAATCACTCTGTGTCTGACCACCGGAGTGTGTGATGGGACGGTGTGGAGGGAGATTCACTCTGTGTCTGACCCCGGGAGTGTTTGATGGGACCGTGTAGAGGAATAATCACTCTGTGTCTGACCACGGGAGTGTGTGATGGGACGGTGTGGAGGGAGATTCACTCTGTGCCTGACCCCGGGAGGGTGTGATGGGCGATGTAGAGGAATAATCACTCTGTGGCTGACCCCGGGAGTGTTTGATTGGACCGTGAAGAGGAATAATCACTCTGTGTCTGACCCCGGGAGTGTATGATGGGATGGTGTGGATATAAATTCACTCTGTGTCTGACCCCGGGAGTGTTTGATGGGACGGTGTGGAGGGAGATTCAGTCTGTGTCTGACCCCGGGAGTGTGTGATGGGACGATTTGCAGGGAGATTCACTCTGTGTCTGACCCAGGGAGTGTGTGATGGGCGGTGTAGAGGAACATTCACTCTGTGACTGACCCCGGGAGTGTTTGATGGGACCGTGGAGAAGAATAATCACTCTGTGTCTGAACACGGGAGTGTGTGATGGGACGGTGTGGAGGGAGATTCACTCTGTCTCTGACCCCGGGAGTGTTTGATGGGACAGTGTAGAGGAATAATCACTCTGTGTCTGACCCCGGGAGTGTGTGATGGGACGGAGTGGAGGGAGATTCACTCTGTGTCTGTCCATGGCGGTGTTTGATGGGACCGTGTTGAGGAATAATCCCTCTGTGTATGACCCTGGGAGTTTGTGATGGGACCGTGTGGAGGGAGATTCACTCTGTGTCTGACCCCCGGAGAGTGTGATGGGCGGTGTAGAGGAATAATCACTCTGTGTCTGACACCGGGAGTTTGTGACGGGCCGGTGTGGAGGGAGATTTACTCTGTGTCTGACCACGGGAGTGTTTCATGGGACCGTGTAGAGGAATAATCACTCTGTGTCTGACCCCCGGGAGCGTTTGATGGGAACGTGTAGAGGAATAATCACTCTGTGTCTGACCACGGGAGTGTTTGACGGGACCGTATAGAGGAATAATCACTCTGTGTCTGACCCCGGGAGAGTGTGATGGGATGGCGTGGGGGGAGATTCACTCTGTGTCTGACCCCGGGAGTGTTTGATGGGACCGTGTAGAGGAATAATCACTCTGGGTCTGACCCGGGAGAATGTGATGGGACGGTGTGGAAGGAGATTCACACTGTGTCTGACACCGGGAGTGTTTGATGGGACCGTGTAGAGGAATAATCACTCTGTGTCTGTCACCGGGAGTGTGTGATGGTACCGTGTTGAGGAATAATCACTCTGTGTCTGACCCCGGAAGAGTTTGATGTGACCGTGTAGAGGAATAATGACTCTGTGTCTGACCCCGGGATTGTTTGCTGGGACCGTGTAGAGGAATAATCTCACTGTGTTTGACCCCGGGACTGTTTGATGGTACCGTGTAGAGGAATGATCACTCTGTCTCTGCCCCCGGGAGAGTGTGATGGGACGGTGTGGAAGGAGATTCACACTGTGTCTGACACCGGGAGTGTTTGATGGGACCGTGTAGAGGAATAATCACTCTGTGTCTGACACCGGGAGTGTGTGATGGTACCGTGTTGAGGAATAATCACTCTGTGTCTGACCCCGGAAGAGTTTGATCTGACCGTGTAGAGGAATAATGACTCTGTGTCTGAACCCGGGAGTGTTTGCTGGGACCGTGTAGAGGAATAATCTCTCTGTGTCTAACCCCGGGAGTGTTTGATGGTACCGTGTAGAGGAATAATCTCTCTGTGTCTGACCCCGGGAGTGTGTGATGGAACGGTGAGGATTGAGATTCACTCTGTGTCTGACCCCGGGAGTGTTTGATGGGACCGAATAGAGGAATAATCTCTCTGTGTCTGACCACGGGAGTGTTTGATGGTACCGTGTAGAGGAATAATCTCTCTGTGTCTGACCACGGGAGTGTGTGATGGGACAGTGAGGATTGAGATTCACTCTGTCTGACCCCGGGAGTGTGTGATGGGACGCTGTAGATTGAGATTCACTCTGTGTCTGAACCCGGGAGTGTTTGATGGGACATTGCAGAGGAATAATCACTCTGTTTCTTACACCGGGAGTGTGTGATGGTACCGTGTTGAGGAATAATCACTCTGTGTCTGACCCCGGAAGAGTTTGATGTGACCCTGTAGAGGAATAATGACTTTATGTCTGAACCCGGGATTGTTTGCTGGGACCGTGTAGAGGAATAATCTCTCTGTGCCTGACCCCGGGAGTGTATGATGGGACGGTGTGGATATAAATTCACTCTGTGTCTGACCCCGGGAGTGTTTGATGGGACGGTGTGGAGGGAGATTCAGTCTGTGTCTGACCCCGGGAGTGTGTGATGGGACGATTTGCAGGGAGATTCACTCTGTGTCTGACCCAGGGAGTGTGTGATGTGCGGTGTAGAGGAATAATTATTCTGTGTCTGACCCCGGGAGTTTGTGATGGGCGGTGTAGAGGAATAATTACTCTGTGTCTGACCCCGGGAGTTTGTGACGGGACGGTGTGGAGGGAGATTCACTCTGTGTCTGACCACGGCAGTGTTTGATTTTACCGTGTTGAGGAATAATCCCTCTGTGTATGACCCAGGGAGTGTGTGATGGGACCGTGTGGAGGGAGATTCACTCCGTGACTGACCCCGGGAGTGTGTGATGGGCGGTGTAGAGGAATAATCACTCTGTGTCTGACCCCTGGAGTTTGTGACGGGACGGTGTGGAGGGAGATTCACTCTGTGTCTGACCCCGGGAGTGTTTCATGGGACCGTGTAGAGGAATAATCACTCAGTGTTTGACCACGGGAGTGTGAGATGCGTCGGTGTGGAGGATTAATCACTCTGTGTCTGACCACCGGAGTGTGTGATGGGACGGTGTGGAGGGAGATTCACTCTGTGTCTGACCCCGGGAGCGTTTGATGGGACCGTGTAGAGGAATAATCACTCTGTGTCTGACCACGGGAGTGTGTGATGGGACGGTGTGGAGGGAGATTCACTCTGTGTCTGACCCCGGGAGGGTGTGATGGGCGGTGTAGAGGAATAATCACTCTGTGGCTGACCCCGGGAGTGTTTGATTGGACCGTGTAGAGGAATAATCACTCTGTGTCTGACCCCGGGAGTGTTTGATGGGACCGAATTGAGGAATAATCTCTCTGTGTCTGACCACGGGAGTGTTTGATGGTACCGTGTAGAGGAATAATCTCTCTGTGTCTGACCACGGGAGTGTGTGATGGGACGGTGAGGATTGAGATTCACTCTGTCTGACCCCGGGAGTGTGTGATGGGACGCTGTAGATTGAGATTCAGTCTGTGTCTGAACCCGGGAGTGTTTGATGGGACATTGCAGTGGAATAATCACTCTGTTTCTTACACCGGGAGTGTGTGATGGTACCGTGTTGAGGAATAATCACACTGTGTCTGACCCCGGAAGAGTTTGATGTGACCCTGTAGAGGAATAATGACTTTGTGTCTGACCCCGGGATTGTTTGCTGGGACCGTGTAGAGGAATAATCTCTCTGTGCCTGACCCCGGGAGTGTATGATGGGACGGTGTGGATATAAATTCTCTCTGTGTCTGACCCCGGGAGTGTTTGATGGGACGGTGTGGAGGGAGATTCCGTCTGTGTCTGACCCCGGGAGTGTGTGATGGTCGGTGTAGAGGAATAATCACTCTGTGTCTGACCCCTGGAGTTTGTGACGGGACGGTGTGGAGGGAGATTCACTCTGTGTCTGACCCCGGGAGTTTTTCATGGGACGGTGTAGAGGAATAATCACTCTGTGTTTGACCACGGGAGTGTGAGATGCGTCGGTGTGGAGGATTAATCACTCTGTGTCTGACCACCGGAGTGTGTGATGGGACGGTGAGGAGGGAGATTCACTCTGTGTCTGACCCCGGGAGCGTTTGATGGGACCGTGTAGAGGAATAATCACTCTGTGTCTGACCACGGGAGTGTGTGATGGGACGGTGTGGAGGGAGATTCACTCTGTGTCTGACCCCGGGAGGGTGTGATGGGCGGTGTAGAGGAATAATCACTCTGTGGCTGACCCCGGGAGAGTTTGATGGGGCCGTGTAGAGGAATAATCACTCTGTGTCTGACCACGGGAGTGTTTGACGGGACCGTGTAGAGGATTAATCACTCTGTGTCTGACCCCGGGAGAGTGTGATGGGATGGCGTGGGGGGAGATTCACTCTGTGTCTGACCCCGGGAGTGTTTGATGGGACCGTGTAGAGGAATAATCACTCTGTGTCTGACCCGGGAGAGTGTGATGGGACGGTGTGGAATGAGATTCACACTGTGTCTGACACCGGGAGTGTTTGATGGGACCGTGTAGAGGAATAATCACTCTGTGTCTGACACCGGGAGTGTGTGATGGTACCGTGTTGAGGAATAATCACTCTGTGTCTGACCCCGGAAGAGTTTGATGTGACCGTGTAGAGGAATAATGACTCTGTGTCTGACCCCGGGATTGTTTGCTGGGACCGTGTAGAGGAATAATCTCACTGTGTCTGACCCCGGGACTGTTTGATGGTACCGTGTAGAGGAATGATCTCTCTGTGTCTGACCCCGGGAGTGTGTGATGGGACGGTGTGGAGGGAGATTCACTCTGTGTCTGACCCCGGGAGTGTTTGATGGGACCGTGTAGAGGAATAATCACTCTGTCTCTGACCCCGGGAGAGTGTGATGGGACGGTGTGGAAGGAGATTCACACTGTGTCTGACACCGGGAGTGTTTGATGGGACCGTGTAGAGGAATAATGACTCTGTGTCTGAACCCGGGAGTGTTTGCTGGGGCCGTGTAGAGGAATAATCTCTCTGTGTCTAACCCCGGGAGTGTTTGATGGTACCGTGTAGAGGAATAATCTCTCTGTGTCTGACCCCGGGAGTGTGTGATGGAACGGTGAGGATTGAGATTCACTCTGTGTCTGACCCCGGGAGTGTTTGATGGGACCGAATAGAGGAATAATCTCTCTGTGTCTGACCACGGGAGTGTTTGATGGTACCGTGTAGAGGGATAATCTCTCTGTGTCTGACCACGGGAGTGTGTGATGGGACGGTGAGGATTGAGATTCACTCTGTCTGACCCCGGGAGTGTGTGATGGGACGCTGTAGATTGAGATTCACTCTGTGTCTGACCCCGGGAGTGTTTGATGGGACATTGCAGTGGAATAATCACTCTGTGTCTTACACCGGGAGTGTGTGATGGTACCGTGTTGAGGAATAATCACTCTGTGTCTGACCCCGGAAGAGTTTGATGTGACCCTGTAGAGGAATAATGACTTTGTGTCTGACCCCGGGTTTGTTTGCTGGGACAGTGTAGAGGAATAATATCTCTATGCCTGACCCCGGGAGTGTATGATGGGACGGTGTGGATATAAATTCACTCTGTGTCTGACCCAGGGAGTCTGTGATGTGCGGTGTAGAGGAATAATTACTCTGTGTCTGACCCCGGGAGTTTGTGATGGGCGGTGTAGAGGAATAATTACTCTGTGTCTGACCCCGGGAGTTTGTGACGGGACGGTGTGGAGGGAGATTCACTCTGTGTCTGACCCCGGCAGTGTTTGATTTTACCGTGTTGAGGAATAATCCCTCTGTGTATGACCCAGGGAGTGTGTGATGGGACCGTGTGGTGGGAGATTCACTCCGTGTCTGACCCCGGGAGTGTGTGATGGGCGGTGTAGAGGAATAATCACTCTGTGTCTGACCCCTGGAGTTTGTGACGGGACGGTGTGGAGGGAGATTCACTCTGTGTCGGACCCCGGGAGCGTTTGATGGGACCGTGTAGAGGAATAATCACTCTGTGTCTGACCACGGGAGTGTGTGATGGGACGGTGTGGAGGGAGATTCACTCTGTGTCTGACCCCGGGAGGGTGTGATGGGCGGTGTAGAGGAATAATCACTCTGTGGCTGACCCCGGGAGTGTTTGATTGGACCGTGTAGAGGAATAATCACACTGTTTCTGACCCCGGGAGTGTTTGCTGGGACGGTGTGGAGGGAGATTCAGTCTGTGTCTGACCCCGGGAGTGTGTGATGGGACGATTTGCAGGGAGATTCACTCTGTGTCTGACCCAGGGAGTGTGAGATGTGCGGTGTAGAGGAATAATTACTCTGTGTCTGACCCCGGGAGTTTGTGATGGGCGGTGTAGTGGAATAATTACTCTGTGTCTGACCCCGGGAGTTTGTGACGGGACGGTGTGGAGGGAGATTCACTCTGTGTCTGACCCCGGCAGTGTTTGATTTTACCGTGTTGAGGAATAATCCCTCTGTGTATGACCCAGGGAGTGTGTGATGGGACGGTGTGGAGGGAGATTCACTCTGTGTCTGACCCCGGGAGTGTTTCATGGGACCGTGTAGAGGAATAATCACTCTGTGTTTGACCACGGGAGTGTGAGATGCATCGGTGTGGAGGATTAATCAATCTGTGTCTGACCACCGGAGTGTGTGATGGAACGGTGAGGATTGAGATTCACTCTGTGTCTGACACCGGGAGTGTTTGATGGGTCCGAATAGAGGAATAATCTCTCTGTGTCTGACCACGGGAGTGTTTGATGGTACCGTGTAGAGGGATAATCTCTCTGTGTCTGACCACGGGAGTGTGTGATGGGACGGTGAGGATTGAGATTCACTGTGTCTGACCCCGGGAGTGTGTGATGGGACGCTGTAGATTGAGATTCACTCTGTGTCTGACCCCGGGAGTGTTTGATGGGACATTGCAGTGGAATAATCACTCTGTGTCTTACACCGGGAGTGTGTGATGGTACCGTGTTGAGGAATAATCCCTCTGTGTATGACCCAGGGAGTGTGTGATGGGACCGTGTGGAGGGAGATTCACTCAGTGTCTGACCCCGGGAGTGTGTGATGGGCGGTGTAGAGGAAATATCACTCTGTGTCTGACCCCTGGAGTTTGTGACGGGACGGTGTGGAGGGAGATTCACTCTGTGTCTGACCCCGGGAGTGTTTGATGGGACCGAATAGAGGAATAATCTCTCTGTGTCTGACCACGGGAGTGTTTGATGGTACCGTGTAGAGGGATAATCTCTCTGTGTCTGACCACGGGAGTGTGTGATGGGACGGTGAGGATTGAGATTCACTCTGTCTGACCCCGGGAGTGTGTGATGGGACGCTGTAGATTGAGATTCACTCTGTGTCTGACCCCGGGAGTGTTTGATGGGACATTGCAGTGGAATAATCACTCTGTGTCTTACACCGGGAGTGTGTGATGGTACCGTGTTGAGGAATAATCACTCTGTGTCTGACCCCGGAAGAGTTTGATGTGACCCTGTAGAGGAATAATGACTTTGTGTCTGACCCCGGGTTTGTTTGCTGGGACCGTGTAGAGGAATAATATCTCTGTGCCTGACCCCGGGAGTGTATGATGGGACGGTGTGGATATAAATTCACTCTGTGTCTGACCCAGGGAGTCTGTGATGTGCGGTGTAGAGGAATAATTACTCTGTGTCTGACCCCGGGAGTTTGTGATGGGCGGTGTAGAGGAATAATTACTCTGTGTCTGACCCCGGGAGTTTGTGACGGGACGGTGTGGAGTGAGATTCACTCTGTGTCTGACCCCGGCAGTGTTTGATTTTACCGTGTTGAGGAATAATCCCTCTGTGTATGACCCAGGGAGTGTGTGATGGGACCGTGTGGTGGGAGATTCACTCCGTGTCTGACCCCGGGAGTGTGTGATGGGCGGTGTAGAGGAATAATCACTCTGTGTCTGACCCCTGGAGTTTGTGACGGGACGGTGTGGTGGGAGATTCACTCCGTGTCTGACCCAGGGAGTCTGTGATGTGCGGTGTAGAGGAATAATTACTCTGTGTCTGACCCCGGGAGTTTGTGATGGGCGGTGTAGAGGAATAATTACTCTGTGTCTGACCCCGGGAGTTTGTGACGGGACGGTGTGGAGGGAGATTCACTCTGTGTCTGACCACGGCAGTGTTTGATTTTACCGTGTTGAGGAATAATCCCTCTGTGTATGACCCAGGGAGTGTGTGATGGGACCGTGTGGTGGGAGATTCACTCCGTGTCTGACCCCGGGAGTGTGTGATGGGCGGTGTAGAGGAATAATCACTCTGTGTCTGACACCGGGAGTGTGTGATGGTACCGTGTTGAGGAATAATCACTCTGTCTCTGACCCCGGGAGTGTTTGCTGGGACCGTGAAGAGGAATAATCTCTCTGTGTCTGACCCAGGGACTGTTTGATGGTACCGTGTAGAGGAATGATCTCTCTGTGTCTGACCCCGGGAGTGTGTGATGGGACGGTGTGGAGGGAGATTCACTCTGTGTCTGACCCCGGGAGTGTTTGATGGGACCGTGTAGAGGAATAATCACACTGTCTCTGACCCCGGGAGAGTGTGATGGGACCGTGTGGAGGGTGATTCACTCTGTGTCTGACCCCGGGAGGGTGTGATGGGCGGTGTAGAGGAATAATCACTCTGTGGCTGACCCCGGGAGTGTTTGATTGGACCGTGTCGAGGAATAATCACTCTGTTTCTGACCCCGGGAGTGTTTGCTGGGACGGTGTGGAGGGAGATTCAGTCTGTGTCTGACCCCGGGAGTGTGTGATGGGACGATTTGCAGGGAGATTCACTCTGTGTCTGACCCAGGGAGTGTGAGATGTGCGGTGTAGAGGAATAATTACTCTGTGTCTGACCCCGGGAGTTTGTGATGGGCGGTGTAGTGGAATAATTACTCTGTGTCTGACCCCGGGAGTTTGTGACGGGACGGTGTGGAGGGAGATTCACTCTGTGTCTGACCCCGGCAGTGTTTGATTTTACCGTGTTGAGGAATAATCCCTCTGTGTATGACCCAGGGAGTGTGTGATGGGACGGTGTGGAGGGAGATTCACTCTGTGTCTGACCCCGGGAGTGTTTCATGGGACCGTGTAGAGGAATAATCACTCTGTGTTTGACCACGGGAGTGTGAGATGCATCGGTGTGGAGGATTAATCAATCTGTGTCTGACCACCGGAGTGTGTGATGGAACGGTGAGGATTGAGATTCACTCTGTGTCTGACACCGGGAGTGTTTGATGGGTCCGAATAGAGGAATAATCTCTCTGTGTCTGACCACGGGAGTGTTTGATGGTACCGTGTAGAGGGATAATCTCTCTGTGTCTGACCACGGGAGTGTGTGATGGGACGGTGAGGATTGAGATTCACTGTGTCTGACCCCGGGAGTGTGTGATGGGACGCTGTAGATTGAGATTCACTCTGTGTCTGACCCCGGGAGTGTTTGATGGGACATTGCAGTGGAATAATCACTCTGTGTCTTACACCGGGAGTGTGTGATGGTACCGTGTTGAGGAATAATCCCTCTGTGTATGACCCAGGGAGTGTGTGATGGGAACGTGTGGAGGGAGATTCACTCAGTGTCTGACCCCGGGAGTGTGTGATGGGCGGTGTAGAGGAAATATCACTCTGTGTCTGACCCCTGGAGTTTGTGACGGGACGGTGTGGAGGGAGATTCACTCTGTGTCTGACCCCGGGAGTGTTTCATGGGACAGTGTAGAGGAAGAATCACTCTGTGTTTGACCACGGGAGTGTGAGATGCGTCGGTGTGGAGGATTAATCAATCTGTGTCTGACCACCGGAGTGTGTGATGGAACGGTGAGGATTGAGATTCACTCTGTGTCTGACACCGGGAGTGTTTGATGGGTCCGAATAGAGGAATAATCTCTCTGTGTCTGACCACGGGAGTGTTTGATGGTACCTTTTAGAGGGATAATCTCTCTGTGTCTGACCACGGGAGTGTGTGATGGGACGGTGAGGATTGAGATTCACTGTGTCTGACCCCGGGAGTGTGTGATGGGACGCTGTAGATTGAGATTCACTCTGTGTCTGACCCCGGGAGTGTTTGATGGGTCATTGCAGTGGAATAATCACTCTGTGTCTTACACCGGGAGTGTGTGATGGTACCGTGTTGAGGAATAATCACTCTGTGTCTGACCCCGGAAGAGTTTGATGTGACCCTGTAGAGGAATAATGACTTTGTGTCTGACCCCGGGATTGTATGCTGGGACCGTGTAGAGGAATAATCTCTCTGTGCCTGACCCCGGGAGTGTATGATGGGACGGTGTGGATATAAGTTCACTCTGTGTCTGACCCCGGGAGTGTTTGATGGGACGGTGTGGAGGGAGATTCGGTCTGTGTCTGACCACGGGAGTGTGTGATGGGACGATTTGCAGGGAGATTCACTCTGTGTCTGACCCAGGGAGTGCGTGATGTGCGGTGTAGAGGAATAATTACTCTGTGTCTGACCCCGGGAGTTTGTGATGGGCGGTGTAGAGGAATAATTACTCTGTGTCTGACCCCGGGAGTTTGTGACGGGACGGTGTGGAGAGAGATTCACTCTGTGTCTGACCCCGGCAGTGTTTGATTTTACCGTGTTGAGGAATAATCCCTCTGTGTATGACCCAGGGAGTGTGTGATGGGACCGTGTGGAGGCAGATTCACTCCGTGTCTGACCCCGGGAGTGTGTGATGGGCGGTGTAGAGGAATAATCACTCTGTGTCTGACCCCTGGAGTTTGTGACGGGACGGTGTAGAGGGAGATTCACTCTGTGTCTGACCCCGGGAGTGTTTCATGGGACCGTGTAGAGGAATAATCACTCTGTGTTTGACCACGGGAGTGTGAGATGCGTCGGTGTGGAGGATTAATCACTCTGTGTCTGACCACCGGAGTGTGTGATGGGACGGTGTGGAGGGAGATTCACTCTGTGTCTGACCCCGGGAGCGTTTGATGGGACCGTGTAGAGGAATAATCACTCTGTGTCTGACCACGGGAGTGTGTGATGGGACGGTGTGGAGGGAGATTCACTCTGTGTCTGACCCCGGGAGGGTGTGATGGGCGGTGTAGAGGAATAATCACTCTGTGGCTGACCCCGGGAGTGTTTGATTGGACCGTGTAGAGGAATAATCACTCTGTGTCTGACCCCGGGAGTGTATGATGGGATAGCGTGGATATAAATTCAATCTGTTTCTGACCCCGGGAGTGTTTGATGTGACGGTGTGGAGGGAGATTCAGTCTGTGTCTGACCCCGGGAGTGTGTGATGGGACGATCTGCAGGGAGATTCACTTTGTGTCTGACCCAGGGAGTGTGTGATGGGCGGTGCAGAGGAACATTCACTCTGTGCCTGACCCCGGGAGTGTATGATGGGACGGTGTGGATATAAATTCAATCTGTTTCTGAACCCGGGAGTGTTTGATGGGACGGTGTGGAGGGAGATTCAGTCTGTGTCTGACCCCGGGAGTGTGTGATGGGACGATTTGCAGGGAGATTCACTCTGTGTCTGACCCAGGGAGTGTGTGATGTGCGGTGTAGAGGAATAATTACTCTGTGTCTGACCCCGGGAGTTTGTGATGGGCGGTGTAGTGGAATAATTACTCTGTGTCTGACCCCGGGAGTTTGTGACGGGACGGTGTGGAGGGAGATTCACTCTGTGTCTGACCACGGCAGTGTTTGATTTTACCGTGTTGAGGAATAATCCCTCTGTGTATGACCCAGGGAGTGTGTGATGGGACCGTGTGGAGGGAGATTCACTCCGTGTCTGACCCCGGGAGTGTGTGATGGGCGGTGTAGAGGAAATATCACTCTGTGTCTGACCCCTGGAGTTTGTGACGGGACGGTGTGGAGGGAGATTCAGTCTGTGTCTGACCCCGGGAGTGTGTGATGGGACGATTTGCAGGGAGATTCACTCTGTGTCTCACCCAGGTAGTGTGTGATGTGCGGTGTAGAGGAATAATTTCTCTGTGTCTGACCACGGGAGTGTTTGATGGTACCGTGTAGAGGAATAATCTCTCTGTGTCTGACCCCGGGAGTGTGTGATGGGACGGTGAGGATTGAGATTCACTCTGTGTCTGACCCCGGCAGTGTTTGATTTTACCGTGCTGAGGAATAATCCCTCTGTGTATGACACAGGGAGTGTGTGATGGGTCCGTGTGGAGGGAGATTCACTCTGTGTCTGACCCCGGGAGTGTTTCATGGGACCGTGTAGAGGAATAATCACTCTGTGTTTGATCACGGGAGTGTGAGATGCGTCGGTGTGGAGGATTAATCACTCTGTGTCTGACCACCGGAGTGTGTGATGGGACGGTGTGGAGGGAGATTCACTCTGTGTCTGACCCCGGGAGCGTTTGATGGGACCGTGTAGAGGAATAATCACTCTGTGTCTGACCACGGGATTGTTTGCTGGGACCGTGTAGAGGAATAATCTCTCTGTGCCTGACTCCGGGAGTGTATGATGGGACGGTGTGGATATAAATTCACTCTGTGTCTGACCCCGGGAGTGTTTGATGGGACGGTGTGGAGGGAGATTCAGTCTGTGTCTGACCACGGGAGTGTGTGATGGGACGATTTGCAGGGAGATTCACTCTGTGTCTGACCCAGGGAGTGTGTGATGTGCGGTGTAGAGGAATAATTACTCTGTGTCTGACCCCGGGAGTTTGTGATGGGCGGTGTAGACGAATAATTACTCTGTGTCTGACCCCGGGAGTTTGTGACGGTACGGTGTGGAGGGAGATTCACTCTGTGTCTGAACCCGGCAGTGTTTGATTTTACCGTGTTGAGGAATAATCCCTCTGTGTATGACCCAGGGAGCGTGTGATGGGACCGTGTGGAGGGAGATTCACTCCGTGTCTGACCCCGGGAGTGTGTGATGGGCGGTGTAGAGGAATAATCACCCTGTGTCTGACCCCTGGAGTTTGTGACGGGACGGTGTGGAGGGAGATTCACTCTGTGTCTGACCCAGGGAGTGTTTCATGGGACCGTGTAGAGGAATAATCACTCTGTGTTTGACCACGGGAGTGTGAGATGCGTCGGTGTTCAGGATTAATCACATTGTGTCTGACCACCGGAGTGTGTGATGGGACGGTGTGGAGGGAGATTCACTCTGTGTCTGACCCCGGGAGCGTTTGATGGGACCGTGTAGAGGAATAATCACTCTGTGTCTGACCACGGGAGCGTGTGATGGGACGGTGTGGAGGGAGATTCACTCTGTGTCTGACCCCGGGAGGGTGTGATGGGCGGTGTAGAGGAATAATCACTCTGTGGCTGACCCCGGGAGTGTTTGATTGGACCGTGTAGAGGAATAATCACTCTGTGTCTGACCCCGGGAGTGTATGATGGGATAGCGTGGATATAAATTCAATCTGTTTCTGACCCCGGGAGTGTTTGATGGGACGGTGTGGAGGGAGATTCAGTCTGTGTCTGACCCAGGGAGTGTGTGATGGGACGATTTGCAGGGAGATTCAATCTGCGTCTGACCCAGGGAGTGTGTGATGGGCGGTGTAGAGGAACATTCACTCTGTGCCTGACCCCGGGAGTGTATGATGGGACGGTGTGGATATAAATTCACTCTGTGTCTGACCCCGGGAGTGTTTGATGGGACGGTGTGGAGGGAGATTCAGTCTGTGTCTGACCCCGGGAGTGTGTGATGGGACGATTTGCAGGGAGATTCACTCTGTGTCTGACCCAGGGAGTGTGTGATGTGCGGTGTAGAGGAATAATTACTCTGTGTCTGACCCCGGGAGTTTGTGATGGGCGGTGTCGAGGAATAATTACTCTGTGTCTGACCCCGGGAGTTTGTGACGGGACGGTGTGGAGGGAGATTCACTCTGTGTCTGACCCCGGCAGTGTGTGATGGGCGATGTAGAGGAAATATCAATCTGTGTCTGACCCCTGGAGTTTGTGACGGGACGGTGTGGAGGGAGATTCACTCTGTGTCTGACCCCGGGAGTGTTTCATGGGACCGTGTAGAGGAATAATCACTCTGTGTTTGATCACGGGAGTGTGAGATGCGTCGGTGTGGAGGATTAATCACTCTGTGTCTGACCACCGGAGTGTGTGATGGGACGGTGTGGAGGGAGATTCACTCTGTGTCTGATCCCGGGAGCGTTTGATGGGACCGTGTAGAGGAATAATTACTCTGTGTCTGACCACGGGAGTGTGTGATGGGACGGTGTGGAGGGAGATTCACTCTGTGTCTGACCCCGGGAAGGTGTGATGGGCGGTGTAGAGGAATAATCACTCTGTTGCTGACCCCGGGAGAGTTTGATGGGGCCGTGTAGAGGAATAATCACTCTGTGTCTGACCACGGGAGTGTGTGATGGGACGGTGTGGAGGGAGATTCACTCTGTGTCTGACCCCGGGAGTGTTTGATGGGACCGGCTAGCGGAATAATCACTCTGTCTCTGAACCCGGGAGAGTGTGTTGTGACGGTGTGAAAGGAGATTCACACTGTGTCTGACACCGGGAGTGTTTGATGGGACCGTGTAGAGGAATAATCACTCTGTGTCTGACACCGGGAGTGTGTGATGGTACCGTGTTGAGGAATAATCACTCTGTGTCTGACCCCGGAAGAGTTTGATCTGACCGTGTAGAGGAATAATGACTCTGTGTCTAACCCCGGGAGTGTTTGCTGGGACCGTGTAGAGGAATAATCTCTCTGTGTCTAACCCCGGGAGTGTTTGATGGTACCGTGTAGAGGAATAATCTCTCTGTGTCTGACCCCGGGAGTGTGAGATGGAACGGTGAGGATTGAGATTCACTCTGTGTCTGACCCCGGGAGTGTTTGCTGGGACCGAATAGAGGAATAATCTCTCTGTGTCTGACCACGGGAGTGTTTGATGGTACCGTGTAGAGAGATAATCTCTCTGTGTCTGACCACGGGAGTGTGTGATGGGACGGTGAGGATTGAGATTCACTCTGTCTGACCCCGGGAGTGTGTGATGGGACGCTGTAGATTGAGATTCACTCTGTGTCTGACCCCGGGAGTCTTTGATGGGACATTGCAGTGGAATAATCACTCTGTGTCTTACACCGGGAGAGTGTGATGGTACCGTATTGAGGAATAATCACTCTGTGTCTGACCCCGGAAGAGTTTGATGTGACCCTGTAGAGGAATAATGACTTTGTGTCTGAACCCGGGATTGTTTGCTGGGACCGTGTAGAGGAATAATCTCTCTGTACCTGACCCCGGGATTGTATGATGGGACGGTGTGGATATAAATTCACTCTGTGTCTGACCCCGGGAGTGTTTGATGGGACGGTGTGGAGGGAGATTCAGTCTGTGTCTGACCACGGGAGTGTGTGATGGGACGATTTGCAGGGAGATTCACTCTGTGTCTGACCCAGGGAGTGTGTGATGTGCGGTGTAGAGGAATAATTACTCTGTGTACGACCCCGGGAGTTTGTGATGGGCGGTGTAGAGGAATAATTACTTTGTGTCTGACCCCGGGAGTTTGTGACGGGACGGTGTGGAGGGAGATTCACTCTGTGTCTGACCCCGGCAGTGTTTGATTTTACCGTGTTGAGGATTAATCCCTCTGTGTATGACCCAGGGAGTGTGTGATGGGACCGTGTGGAGGGAGATTCACTCCGTGTCTGACCCCGGGAGTGTGTGATGGGCGGTGTAGAGGAATAATCACTCTGTGTCTGACCCCTGGAGTTTGTGACGGGACGGTGTGGAGGGAGATTCACTCTGTGTCTGACCCCGGGAGTGTTTCATGGGACCGTGTAGAGGAATAATCACTCTGTGTTTGACCACGGGAGTGTGAGATGCGTCGGTGTGGAGGATTAATCACTCTGTGTCTGACCACCGGAGTGTGTGATGGGACGGTGTGGAGGGAGATTCACTCTGTGTCTGACCCCGGGAGCGTTTGATGGGACCGTGTAGAGGAATAATCACTCTGTGTCTGACCACGGGAGTGTGTGATGGGACGGTGTGGAGGGAGATTCACTCTGTGTCTGACCCCGGGAGGGTGTGATGGGCGGTGTAGAGGAATAATCACTCTGTGGCTGACCCCGGGAATGTTTGATTGGACCGTGTAGAGGAATAATCACTCTGTGTCTGACCCCGGGAGTGTATGATGGGATAGGTGGATATAAATTCAATCTGTTTCTGAACCCGGGAGTGTTTGATGGGACGGTGTGGAGGGAGATTCAGTCTGTGTCTGACCCCGGGAGTGTGTGATGGGACGATTTGCAGGGAGATTCACTCTGTGTCTGACCCAGGGAGTGTGAGATGGGACCGTGTAGAGCAATAATCACTCTGTGTCTGACCCCGGGAGTGTTTGATGGGACCGTGGAGAAGAATAATCACTCTGTGTCTGAACACGGGAGTGTGTTGATGGGACGGTGTGGAGGGAGATTCACTCTGTGTCTGACCCCTGCAGTGTTTGATGGGCTTGTGTAGAGGAATAATCACTCTGTGTCTGACCCCGGGAGTGTGTGATGGGACGGTGCGGAGGGAGATTCACTCTGTGTCTGACCCCGGCAGTGTTTGATGGGACCGTGTTGAGGAATAATCCCTCTGTGTCTGACCCCGGGAGAGTGTGATGGGCGGTGTAGAGGAATAATCACTCTGTGTCTGACACCGGGAGTTCGTGACGGGACGGTGTGGAGGGAGATTCACCCTGTGTCTGACCCCGGGAGTGTTTCATGGGACCGTGTAGAGGAATAATCACTCTGTGTCTGACCCCCGGGAGCGTTTGATGGGAACGTGTAGAGGAATAATCACTCTGTGTCTGACCCCGGGAGAGTATGATGGGGCCGTGTAGAGGAATAATCACTCTGTGTCTGACCACGGGAGTGTTTGACGGGACCGTGTAGAGGAATAATCACTCTGTGTCTGATCCCGGGAGAGTGTGATGGGATGGCGTGGAGTGAGATTCACTCTCCGTCTGACCCCGGGAGTGTTTGATGGGACCGTGTAGAGGAATAATCACTCTGTGTCTGACCCGGGAGAGTGTGATGGGACGGTGTGGAAGGAGATTCATACTGTGTCTGACACCGGGAGTGTTTGATGGGACCGTGTAGAGGAATAATCACTCTGTGTCTGACCCCGGGAGAGTTTGATGGGGCCGTGTGGAGGAATAATCACTCTGTGTCTGACCACGGGAGTGTTTGACGGGAACGTGTAGAGGAATAATCACTCTGTGTCTGATTCCGGGAGAGTGTGATGGGATGGCGTGGGGGGAGATTCACTCTGTGTCTGACCCCGGGGGTGTTTGATGGGACCGTGTAGAGGAATAATCACTCTGTGTCTGACCCGGGAGAGTGTGATGGGACGGTGTGGAAGGAGATTCACACTGTGTCTGACACCGGGAGTGTTTGAAGGGACCGTGTAGAGGAATAATCACTCTGTGTCTGACACCGGGAGTGTGTGATGGTACCGTGTTGAGGAATAATCACTCTGTGTCTGACCCCGGGATTGTTTGCTGGGACCGTATACAGGAATAATCTCACTGTGTCTGACCCAGGGACTGTTTGATGGTACCGTGTAGAGGAATGATCTCTCTGTGTCTGACCCCGGGAGTGTGTGATGGGACGGTGTGGAGGGAGATTCACTCTGTGTCTGACCCCGGGAGTGTTTGATGGGACCGTGTAGAGGTATAATCACTCTGTGTCTGACACCGGGAGAGTGTGATGGGACGGTGTGGAAGGAGATTCACACTGTGTCTGACACCGGGAGTGTGTGATGGTACCGTGTTGAGGAATGATCTCTCTGTTTATGACCCCGGGAGTGTGTGATGGGACGATTTGCAGGGAGATTCACTCTGTGTCTGACTCAGGGAGTGTGTGATGTGCGGTGTAGAGGAATAACTATTCTGTGTCTGACCCCGGGAGTTTGTGATGGGCGGTGTAGAGGAATAATTACTCTGTGTCTGACCCCGGGAGTTTGTGACGGGACGGTGTGGAGGGAGATTCACTCTGTGTCTGACCCCGGGAGTGTTTGATGGGACAGTGTAGAGGAATAATCATTCTGTGTCTGACCCTGGGAGTGTGTGATGGGACCGTGTTGAGGGAGATTCATTCTGTGTCTGACCCCGGGAGAGTGTGATGGGCGGTGTAGAGGAATAATCACTCTGTGTCTGACACCGGGAGTTTGTGACGGGACGGTGTGGAGGGAGATTCACCCTGTGTCTGACCCCGGGAGTGTTTCATGGGACCGTGTAGAGTAATAATCACTCTGTGTCTGACCCCCGGGAGCGTTTGATGGGAACGTGTAGAGGAATAATCACTCTGTGTCTGACCCCGGGAGAGTATGATGGGGCCGTGTAGAGGAATAATCACTCTGTGTCTGACCACGGGAGTGTTTGACGGGACCGTGTAGAGGATTAATCACTCTGTGTCTGATCCCGGGAGAGTGTGATGGGATGGCGTGGGGGGAGATTCACTCTGCGTCTGACTCTGGGAGTGTTTGATGGGACCGTGTAGAGGAATAATCACTCTGTGTCTGACCCCCGGGAGCGTTTGATGGGAACGTATAGAGGAATAATCACTCTGTGTCTGACCCGGGAGAGTGAGATGGGACGGTGTGGAGGGAGATTCACACTGTGTCTGACACCGGGAGTGTTTGATGGGACCGTGTAGAGGAATAATCACTCTGTGTTTGACCCCGGGAGAGTTTGATGGGGCCGTGTAGAGGAATAATCACTCTGTGTCTGACCACGGGAGTGTTTGACGGGACCGTGTAGAGGAATAATCACTCTGTGTCTGATCCCGGGAGAGTGTGATGGGATGGCGTGGGGGGAGATTCACTCTGTGTCTGACCCCGGGAGTGTTTGATGGGACCGTGTAGTGGAATAATCACTCTGTGTCTGACCCGGGAGAGTGTGATGGGACGGTGTGGAAGGAGATTCACACTGTGTCTGACACCGGGAGTGTTTGATGGGACCGTGTAGATGAATAATCACTCTGTGTCTGACACCGGGAGTGTGTGATGGTACCGTGTTGAGGAATAATCACTCTGTGTCTGACCCCGGGATTGTTTGCTGGGACCGTGTAGAGGAATAATCTCACTGTGTCTGACCCAGGGACTGTTTGATGGTACCGTGTAGAGGAATGATCTCTCTGTGTCTGACCCCGGGAGTGTGTGATGGGACGGTGTGGAGGGAGATTCACTCTGTGTCTGACCCCGGGAGTGTTTGATGGGACCGTGTAGAGGTATAATCACTCTGTGTCTGACCCCGGGAGAGTGTGATGGGACGGTGTGGAAGGAGATTCACACTGTGTCTGACACCGGGAGTGTGTGATGGTACCGTGTTGAGGAATGATCTCTCTGTGTATGACCCCGGGAGTGTGTGATGGGACGATTTGCAGGGAGATTCACTCTGTGTCTGACCCAGGGAGTGTGTGATGTGCGGTGTAGAGGAATAACTATTCTGTGTCTGACCCCGGGAGTTTGTGATGGGCGGTGTAGAGCAATAATTACTCTGTGTCTGACCCCGGGAGTTTGTGACGGGACGGTGTGGAGGGAGATTCACTCTGTGTCTGACCCCGGGAGTGTTTGATGGGACAGTGTAGAGGAATAATCATTCTGTGTCTGACCCCGGGAGTGTGTAATGGGACGGTGTGGAGGGAGATTCACTCTGTGTCTGACCCCGGCAGTGTTTGATTTTACCGTGTTGAGGAATAATCCCTCTGCGTATGACCCAGGGAGTGTGTGATGGGACCTTGTGGAGGGAGATTCACTCCGTGTCTGACCCCGGGAGTGTGTGATCGGCGGTGTAGAGGAATAATCACTCTGTGTCTGACCCCTGGAGTTTGTGACGGGACGGTGTGGAGGGAGATTCACTCTGTGTCTGACCCCGGGAGGGTGTGATGTGCGGTGTAGAGGAATAATCACTCTGTGGCTGATCCCGGGAGTGTTTGATTGGACCGTGTAGAGGAATAATCACTCTGTGTCTGACCCCGGGAGTGTATGATGGGATAGCGTGGATATAAATTCAATCTGTTTCTGACCCCGGGAGTGTTTGATGGGACGGTGTGGAGGGAGATTCAGTCTGTGTCTGACCCCGGGAGTGTGTGATTGGACGATTTGCAGGGAGATTCACTCTGTGTCTGACACAGAGAGTGTGTGATGGGCGGTGTAGAGGAACATTCACTCTATGACTGACCCCGGGAGTGTGAGATGGGACCGTGTAGAGCAATAATCACTCTGTGTCTGACCCCGGGAGTGTTTGATGGGACCGTGGAGAAGAATAATCCCTCTGTGTCTGAACACGGGAGTGTGTTGATGGGACGGTGTGGAGGGAGATTCACTCTGTGTCTGACCCCGGGAGTGTTTGATGGGACAGTGTAGAGGAATAATCACTCTGTGTCTGACCCCGGGAGTGTGTGATGGGACGGTGTGGAGGGAGATTCACTCTGTGTCTGACCCCTGCAGTGTTTGATGGGACCGTGTTGAGGAATCATCCCTCTGTGTATGACCCTGGGAGTGTGTGATGGGACCGTGTGGAGGGAGATTCACTCTGTGTCTGACCCCGGGAGAGTGAGATGGGCGGTGTAGAGGAATAATCACTCTGTGTCTGACACCGGGAGTTTGTGACGGGACGGTGTGGAGGGAGATTCACCCTGTGTCTGACCCAGGGAGTGTTTCATGGGACCGTGTAGAGTAATAATCACTCTGTGTCTGACCCCCGGGAGCGTTTGATGGGAACGTGTAGAGGAATAATCACTCTGTGTCTGACCCCGGGAGAGTATGATGGGGCCGTGTAGAGGAATAATCACTCTGTGTCTGACCACGGGAGTGTTTGACGGGACCGTGTAGAGGATTAATCACTCTGTGTCTGATCCCGGGAGAGTGTGATGGGATGGCGTGGGGGGAGATTCACTCTGCGTCTGACTCTGGGAGTGTTTGATGGGACCGTGTAGAGGAATAATCACTCTGTGTCTGACGCGGGAGAGTGAGATGGGACGGTGTGGAAGGAGATTCACACTGTGTCTGACGTCGGGAGTGTTTGATGGGACCGTGTAGAGGAATAATCACTCTGTGTCTGACCCCGGGAGAGTTTGATGGGGCCGTGTAGAGGAATAATCACTCTGTGTCTGACCACGGGAGTGTTTGACGGGACCGTGTAGAGGAATAATCACTCTGTGTCTGATCCCGGGAGAGTGTGATGGGATGGCGTGGGTGGAGATTCACTCAGCATCTGACTCTGGGAGTGTTTGATGGGACCGTGTAGAGGAATAATCACTCTGTGTCTGACCCGGGAGAGTGTGATGGGACGGTGTGGAAGGAGATTCACACTGTGTCTGACACCGGGAGTGTTTGATGGGACCGTGTAGAGGAATAATCACTCTGTGTCTGACCCCGGGAGAGTTTGATGGGGCCGTGTAGAGGAATAATCACTCTGTGTCTGTCCACGGGAGTGTTTGACGGGACCGTGTAGAGGAATAATCACTCTGTGTCTGATCCCGGGAGAGTGTGATGGGATGGCGTGGGGGAGATTCACTCTGTGTCTGACCCCGGGAGTGTTTGATGGGACCGTGTAGTGGAATAATCACTCTGTGTCTGACCCGGGAGAGTGTGATGGTCCGGTGTGGAAGGAGATTCACACTGTGTCTGACCCCGGAAGAGTTTGATGTGACCGTGTAGAGGAATAATGACTCTGTGTCTGACCCCGGGATTGATTGCTGGGACCGTGTAGAGGAATAATCTCACTGTGTCTGACCAAGGGACTGTTAGATGGTACCGTGTAGAGGAATGATCTCTCTGTGTCTGACCCCGGGAGTGTTTGATGGGACCGTGTAGAGGAATAATCACTCTGTCTCTGACCCGGGAGAGTTAGATGGGACGGTGTGGAAGGAGATTCACACTGTGTCTGACACCGGGAGTGTTTGATGGGACCGTGTAGAGGAATAATCACTCTGTGTCTGACCCCGGGAGAGTTTGATGGGGCCGTGTAGAGGAATAATCACTCTGTGTCTGACCACGGGAGTGTTTGACGGGACCGTGTAGAGGAATAATCACTCTGTGTCTGATCCCGGGAGAGTGTGATGGGATGGCGTGGGGGGAGATTCACTCTGCGTCTGACTCTGGGAGTGTTTGATGGGACCGTGTAGAGGAATAATCACTCTGTGTCTGACCCGGGAGAGTGTGATGGGACGGTGTGGAAGGAGATTCACACTGTGTCTGACACCGGGAGTGTTTGATGGGACCGTGTAGAGGAATAATCACTCTGTGTCTGACCCCGGGAGAGTTTGATGGGGCCGTGTAGAGGAATAATCACTCTGTGTCTGACCACGGGAGTGTTTGACGGGACCGTGTAGAGGAATAATCACTCTGTGTCTGATCCCGGGAGAGTGTGATGGGATGGCGTGCGGGAGATTCACTCTGTGTCTGACCCCGGGAGTGTTTGATGGGACCGTGTAGTGGAATAATCACTCTGTGTCTGACCCGGGAGAGTGTGATGGTCCGGTGTGGAAGGAGATTCACACTGTGTCTGACACCGGGAGTGTTTGATGGGACCGTGTAGAGGAATAATCACTCTGTGTCTGACACCGGGAGTGTGTGATGGTACCGTGTTGAGGAATAATCACTCTGTGTCTGACCCCGGAAGAGTTTGATGTGACCGTGTAGAGGAATAATGACTCTGTGTCTGACCCCGGGATTGATTGCTGGGAAGGTGTAGAGGAATAATCTCACTGTGTCTGACCCAGGGACTGTTTGATGGTACCGTGTAGAGGAATGATCTCTCTGTGTCTGACCCCGGGAGTGTGTGAAGGGACGGTGTGGAGGGAGATTCACTCTGTGTCTGACCCCGGGAGTGTTTGATGGGACCGTGTAGAGGAATAATCACTCTGTCTCTGACCCCGGGAGAGTGTGATGGGACCGTGTGGAGGGAGATTCACTCTGTGTCTGACCCCGGGAGGGTGTGATGGGCGGTGTAGAGGAATAATCACTCTGTGGCTGACCCCGGGAGTGTTTGATTGGACCGTATAGAGGAATAATCACTCTGTGTCTGACCCCGGGAGTGTATGATGGGACAGCGTGGATATAAATTCAATCTGTTTCTGACCCCGGGAGTGTTTGATGGGACGGTGTGGAGGGAGATTCAGTCTGTGTCTGACCCCGGGAGTGTGTGATGGGACGATTTGCAGGGAGATTCACTCTGTGTCTGACCCAGGGAGTGTGTGATGGGCGGTGTAGAGGAACATTCACTCGGTGACTGACCCCGGGAGTGTGAGATGGGACCGTGTAGAGCAATAATCACTCTGTGTCTGACCCCGGGAGTGTATGATGGGACCGTGGAGAAGAATAATCACTCTGTGTCTGAACACGGGAGTGTGTTGATGGGACGGTGTGGAGGGAGATTCACTCTGTGTCTGACCCCGGCAGTGTTTGATGGGACAGTGTAGAGGAATAATCACTCTGTGTCTGACCCCGGGAGTGTGTGATGGGACGGTGCGGAGGGAGATTCACTCTGTGTCTGACCCCGGCAGTGTTTGATTTTACCGTGTTGAGGAATAATCCCTCTGTGTATGACCCAGGGAGTGTGTGATGGGACCGTGTGGAGGGAGATTCACTCCGTGTCTGACCCCGGGAGTGTGTGATGGGCGGTGTAGAGGAATAATCACTCTGTGTCTGACCCCTGGAGTTTGTGACGGGACGGTGTGGAGGGAGATTCACTCTGTGTCTGACCCCGGGAGTGTTTCATGGGACCGTGTAGAGGAATAATCACTCTGTGTTTGACCACGGGAGTGTGAGATGCGTCGGTGTGGAGGATTAATCACTCTGTGTCTGACCACCGGAGTGTGTGATGGGACGGTGTGGAGGGAGATTCACTCTGTGTCTGACCACGGGAGGGTGTGATGGGCGGTGTAGAGGAATAATCACTCTGTGGCTGACCGCGGGGGTGTTTGATTGGACCGTGTAGAGGAATAATCACTCTGTGTCTGACCCCGGGAGTGTATGATGGGATAGCGTGGATATAAATTCAATCTGTTTCTGACCCCGGGAGTGTTTGATGGGACGGTGTGGAGGGAGATTCAGTCTGTGTCTGACACCGGAGTGTGTGATGGGACGATTTGCAGGGAGATTCACTCTGTGTCTGACACAGGGAGTGTGTGATGGGCGGTGTAGAGGAACATTCACTCTGTGACTGACCCCGGGAGTGTGAGATGGGACCGTGTAGAGCAATAATCACTCTGTGTCTGACACCGGGAGTGTTTGATGGGACCGTGGAGAAGAATAATCACTCTGTGTCTGAACACGGGAGTGTGTTGATGGGACGGTGTGGAGGGAGATTCACTCTGTGTCTGACATCGGGAGTGTTTGATGGGACCGTGTAGAGGAATAATCACTCTGTGTCTGACCCCGGGGGTGTGTGATGGGACGGTGTGGAGGGAGATTCACTCTGTGTCTGACCCTGGCAGTGTTTGATGGGACCGTGTTGAGGAATAATCCCTCTGTGTATGACACGGGAGTGTGTGTTGGGACCGTGTGGAGGGAGATTCACTCTGTGTCTGACCCCGGGAGAGTGTGATGGGCGCTGTAGAGGAATAATCACTCTGTGTCTGACACCGGGAGTTTGTGACGGGACGGTGTGGAGGGAGATTCACTCTGTGTCTGACCCCGGGAGTGTTTCATGGGACCGTGTAGAGAAATAATCACTCTGTGTCTGACCCCCGGGAGCGTTTGAGGGGAACGTGTAGAGGAATAATCACTCTGTGTCTGACCCCGGGAGAGTGTGATGGGATGGCGTGGGGGGAGATTCACTCTGCGTCTGACCCCGGGAGTGTTTGATGGGACCGTGTAGAGGAATAATCACTCTGTGTCTGACCCGGGAGAGTGTGATGGGACGGTGTGGAGGGAGATTCACTCTGTGTCTGACCCCGGGAGGGTGTGATGGGCGGTGTAGAGGAATAATCACTCTGTGGCTGACCGCGGGAGTGTTTGATTGGACCGTGTAGAGGAATAATCACTCTGTGTCTGACCCCGGGAGTGTATGATGGGATAGCGTGGATATAAATTCAATCTGTTTCTGACCCCGGGAGTGTTTGATGGGACGGTGTGGAGGGAGATTCAGTCTGTGTCTGACACCGGGAGTGTGTGATGGGACGATTTGCAGGGAGATTCACTCTGTGTCTGACCCAGGGAGTGTGTGATGGGCGGTGTAGAGGAACATTCACTCTGTGACTGACCCCGAGAGTGTGTGATGGGACCGTGTTGAGGAATAATCCCTCTGTGTATGACACGGGAGTGTGTGATGGGACCGTGTGGAGGGAGATTCACTCTGTGTCTGACCCCGGGAGAGTGTGATGGGCGCTGTAGAGGAATAATCACTCTGTGTCTGACACCGGGAGTTTGTGACGGGACGGTGTGGAGGGAGATTCACTCTGTGTCTGACCCCGGGAGTGTTTGATGGGACCGTGTAGAGGAATAATCACTCTGTGTCTGACCCCGGGGGTGTGTGATGGGACGGTGTGGAGGGAGATTCACTCTGTGTCTGACCCCGGCAGTGTTTGATGGGACCGTGTTGAGGAATAATCCCTCTGTGTATGACCCGGGAGTGTGTGATGGGACCGTGTGGAGGGAGATTCAATCTGTGTCTGACCCCGGGAGAGTGTGATGGGCGGTGTAGAGGAATAATCACTCTGTGTCTGACACCGGGAGTTTGTGACGGGACGGTGTGGAGGGAGATTCCCTCCGTGTCTGACCCGGGAGTGTGTGATGGGCGGTGTAGAGGAATAATCACTCTGTGGCTGACCCCGGGAGAGTTTGATTGGACCGTGTAGAGGAATAATCACTCTGTGTCTGACCCCGAGAGTGTATGATGGGATAGCGTGGATATAAATTCAATCTGTTTTTGACCCCGGGAGTGTTTGATGGGACGGTGTGGAGGGAGATTCAGTCTGTGTCTGACACCGGGAGTGTGTGATGGGACGAGTTGCAGGGAGATTCACTCTGTGTCTGACCCAGGGAGTGTGTGATGGGCGGTGTAGAGGAACATTCACTCTGTGACGGACCCCGGGAGTGTGAGATGGGACCGTGGAGAAGAATAATCACTCTGTGTCTGAACACGGGAGTGTGTTGATGGGACGGTGTGGAGGGAGATTCACTCTGTGTCTGACCCCGGGAGTGTTTGATGGGACCGTGTAGAGGAATAATCACTCTGTGTCTGACCCCGGGAGTGTGTGATGGGACGGTGTGGAGGGAGATTCACTCTGTGTCTGACCCCGGGAGTGTTTGATGGGACGGTGTAGAGGAATAATCACTCTGTGTCTGACCACGGGAGTGTGTGATGGGACGGTGTGGAGGGAGATTC
>NW_026780127.1:0-53456 GCF_030144855.1 Hypanus sabinus
GGGGGGGGGATGGGTGGCAATGTTATAAGTAACAACTTGTAAAAGAGGTAGAGTCCAGTTCAGTAGGTTTGAAATAGACATCAGTGGATAAACTGTCACCAGAGCCAGAGACAGTGCAATGGGAAAGGGGAAGGGAGTAATGTAGAAGGTGAGTTTGAGGGCAGGGTGAAATTGATGAAGTCTACTTGCTCAGCTTTGGTGCAGAAGGTAACACCAGTGCAGTCAGAGTCAGGTTTATTATCACCGGCATGTGAATTGAAATTCCAGAGACGGAATAGTCATGTACTTTGACAGAAGAAATATAACGGCAGACTATTTTTTAATTGGGAAAAAAATTAAAACAAGAAAAATGAAGGGCATTCTGAATCGTCGTGTAGGATTCCCTGAAGGATGTCGATGATGAAGAAGTATCGATGATTGACTCGATGATGACGAAGTGTCGATGATGAGGAAGTATCGATGATGATGGTATCGATGATTGACTCGATGATGACGAAGTGACAATGATGAGGAAGTATCGATGATTGAGTCGATGGTGAGGAAGTATCGATGATTGTGTCGATGGTGAGGAAGTATTGATGATTGAGTCGATGGTGAGGAAGTATCGATGATGAGGAAGTATCGGTGATTGAGTCGATGGTGAGGAAGTATCGATGATTGAGTCGATGGTGAGGAAGTATCGATGATTGAGTCGATGGTGAGGAAGTATCGAGGATTGAGTCGATGGTGAGGAAGTATCGGCGATTGAGTCGATGATGTGGAAGTATCGAGGATAGAGTCGATGGTGAGGAAGTATCGGCGATTGAGTCGATGATGAGGAAGTATCGATGATGATGGTATCGATGATTGACTCGATGATGACGAAGTGTCAATGATGAGGAAGTATCGATGATTGAGTCGATGGTGAGGAAGTATCGATGATTGTGTCGATGGTGAGGAAGTATTGATGATTGAGTCGATGGTGAGGAAATATCGATGATTGAGTCGATGGTGAGGAAGTATCGATGATTGAGTCGATGGTGAGGAAGTATCGGCGATTGAGTCGATGATGAGGAAGTATAGATGATTGAGTCGATGATGAGGAAGTATCGATGATTGAGTCGATGGTGAGGAAGTATCGATGATTGAGTCGATGGAGAGGAAGTATCGATGATTGAGTCGATGGTGAGGAAGTGTCGATGATGAGGAAGTGTCGATGATTGAGTCGATGATGAGGAAGTGTCGATGAGGAGGAAGTGTCGATGATTGAGTCGATGGTGAGGAAGTATCGATGATTGAGTCGATGGTGAGGAAGTATCGACGATTGAGTCGATGGTGAGGAAGTATCGATGATTGAGTCGATGGTGAGGAAGTATCGATGATTGAGTCGATGATGAGGAAGTATCGATGATTGTGTCGACGATGAGGAAGTATCGGTGATTGAGTCGACGATGAGGAAGTATCGATGATTGAGTCGATGGTGAGGAAGTATCGATGATTGAGTCGATGGAGAGGAAGTATCGACGATTGAGTCGATGATGAGGAAGTATCGATGATTGAGTCGATGGTGAGGAAGTATCGATGATTGAGTCGATGGTGAGGAAGTGTCGATGATGAGGAAGTGTCGATGATGAGGAAGTGTCGATGATTGAGTCGATGGTGAGGAAGTTTCGATGATTGAGTCGATGGTGAGGAAGTGTCGATGATGAGGAAGTGTCGATGATTGAGTCGATGGTGAGGAAGTATCGATGATTGAGTCGATGGTGAGGAAGTATCGACGATTGAGTCGATGGTGAGGAAGTATCGATGATTGAGTCGATGGTGAGGAAGTATCGATGATTGAGTCGATGATGAGGAAGTATCGATGATTGTGTCGACGATGAGGAAGTGTCGATGATTGAGTCGATGATGAGGAAGTGTCGATGATGAGGAAGTGTCGATGATTGAGTCGATGGTGAGGAAGTATCGATGATTGAGTCGATGGTGAGGAAGTATCGATGATTGAGTCGATGGTGAGGAAGTATCGATGATTGAGTCGATGGAGAGGAAGTATCGATGATTGAGTCGATGGTGAGGAAGTGTCGATGATGAGGAAGTGTCGATGATGAGGAAGTGTCGATGATTGAGTCGATGGTGAGGAAGTTTCGATGATTGAGTCGATGGTGAGGAAGTGTCGATGATGAGGAAGTGTCGATGATTGAGTCGATGGTGAGGAAGTATCGATGATTGAGTCGATGGTGAGGAAGTATCGACGATTGAGTCGATGGTGAGGAAGTATCGATGATTGAGTCGATGGTGAGGAAGTATCGATGATTGAGTCGATGATGAGGAAGTATCGATGATTGTGTCGACGATGAGGAAGTATCGGTGATTGAGTCGACGATGAGGAAGTATCGATGATTGAGTCGATGTTGAGGAAGTATCGATGATTGAGTCGATGGTGAGGAAGTATCGATGATTGAGTCGATGGAGAGGAAGTATCGATGATTGAGTCGATGGTGAGGAAGTGTCGATGATGAGGAAGTGTCGATGATTGAGTCGATGGTGAGGAAGTATCGATGATTGAGTCGATGGTGAGGAAGTATCGACGATTGAGTCGATGATGAGGAAGTATCGACGATTGAGTCGATGGTGAGGAAGTGTCGATGAAGTGTCGATGACCACGTATCGGTGATTGGGTCGATGATGAGGAAGTATCGATGATTGAGTCGATGGTGAGGAAGTATCGACGATTGAGTCGATGGTGAGGAAGTATCGATGATTGTGTCGATGATGAGGAAGTATCGGTGATTGAGTCGACGATGAGGAAGTATCGATGATTGAGTCGATGTTGAGGAAGTATCGATGATTGAGTGGATGACGAGGAAGTATCGATGATTGGGACGATGATGAGGAAGTATCGATGATTGCGTCGACGGTGAGGAAGTATCGATGACTGAGTCGATGATGAGGACGTATCGATGATGAGGAAGTATCGATGATTGAGTCGATGTTGAGGAAGTATCGATGATTGAGTCGATGACGAGGAAGTATCGATGATTGGGACGATGATGAGGAAGTATCGATGATTGCGTCGACGGTGAGGAAGTATCGATGACTGAGTCGATGATGAGGACGTATCGATGATGAGGAAGTATCGGTGATTGAGTCGATGATGAGGAAGTATCGATGATTGAGTCGATGATGAAGAAGTGTCGATGAAGTGTCGATGACCAAGTATCGGTGATTGAGTCGATGATGAGGAAGTGTCGATGATGAGGAAGTATCGATGATTGAGTCGATGGTGAGGAAGTATCGATGATTGAGTCGATGATGAGCAAGTGTCGATGATGAGGAAGTATCGATGACTGAGTTGATGATGAGAAAGTGTCGATGATGAGAATGTATCGATGATTGAGTCGATGGTGAGGACGTATCGATGATTGAGTCGATGATGAGGAAGTATCGATGATTGAGTCGATGATGAGGAAGTATCGATGATTGAGTCGATGGTGAGGAAGTATCGATGATTGAGTCGATGGTGAGGAAGTAACGATGATTGAGTCGATGGTGAGGAAGTCCAATGTGATGTTGGCAATCAGTTCGAGAGGACAACATAAAAGCAAGGATGCATTGGTGAGGCTTTACAAAGAGGCCTCACTTGGAACATTGTGAGCAGTTTCCGGCCCCATGTCTAAGAAAAGATGTGCTGACCTCGGAAGGGACTCAAAGGATCCACAGGAATTTGAACAGGACCCCACTATATCTGTTGACGTGACATTAACCGTTTAGACTTCAACGTCCTCTCTCCAATTCCAGCCTCACTCCTTCCGAACGTTGGACTCTCCACTCCCACTGCACTGATCTTAACCTCACCATCAAACCCGGAGATAGGGGAGGTGCTGTAGTAGTCTGTCGGACTGACCCCTTCCTTGCTGAGGCCCATCGCCAACTCTCAGTCACCTGGTCCTTCAACAACAGCTCCATAGCACTGCACTGATCACTGCACACACACATTGATCACTGCACTAATCCTAACCTCTCCATCAAACCCGCAGATAGGGGAGGTGCTGTAGTAGTCTGTCGGACTGACCCCTTCCTTGCTGAGGCCCATCGCCAACTCTCAGTCACCTGGTCCCTCAACAACAGCTCCATAGCACTGCACTGATCACTGCACACACACATTGATCACTGCACTAATCCTAACCTCTCCATCAAACCCGCAGATAGGGGAGGTGCTGTAGTAGTCTGTCGGACTGACCCCTTCCTTGCTGAGGCCCATCGCCAACTCTCAGTCACCTGGTCCCTCAACAACAGCTCCATAGCACTGCACTGATCACTGCACACACACATTGATCACTGCACTAATCCTAACCTCTCCATCAAACCCGCAGATAGGGGAGGTGCTGTAGTAGTCTGTCGGACTGACCCCTTCCTTGCTGAGGCCCATCACCAACTCTCAGACACCTCCTCCTACTTACCCCTCCAACTGGACCCCAGTAAGGAACACCTGGACATCGTCTTCCACACCATCACCAACCTTTTTGACCCTGAGGATCTCCCAACACCACCAACCTCAAACTTCCCGGAAACCTCAGCTCCTGTTTCTACCTCCTCCGCTAAATCTAAACCCCCTTGTCCAGGTAGACCCATTGTTTCAGCTTGTTCCTCCCCAGTGAACCCTCAGCATACCCCGACTCTGTTTTTTTTCCCCATGGTTCAGTCCCTTCCTACCAACATCCGTGACATCTCACCCGCTGTAATTCTGTTCAAGGACTTCAGGTTCAGGTACCCCGACTCTGTTTTTTTTTTCCCCATGGTTCAGTCCCTTCCTACCAACATCCGTGACATCTCACCCGCTGTAATTCTGTTCAAGGACTTCAGGTTCCCTGGCCCCATCACCTTATTTGTACTATCCAGTCCAGTCCAAACACATCTCCACCCCACCCCCACTAGGAAGGCCTCAAATCTCTGCGTCTATTTCTGGACACCAGACCCAACCATTTCCCTTCCACTCTCCTCCGCCTAGCGTAACTTGTCCTCACTCACAATAATTTCTCCTTTGGCTCCTCCCGCTTCCTTCAAACAGAAGTGGTAGCCATGGGCACTCGCATGGGTCGCATGGGTCCCAGCTGGGCCTGCCTATTTGTCGGCTCCGTGGAACAGTCTGTGTTCTGAACCCACACTGGTGAGCGTCCCGCACTTTTCTTACGCTACATCGATGACAGCATTGGTGCTGCTTCCTGCAACTCGTCAACTTCATCCACTTCACCTCAAACTTCCACCCTGCCCTCAAATTCACCTGGTCCATTTCTGTCACCTCCCTTCCCTTTCTCCATCTCAATGACCCTAACTATGGAGACAGCTTATCCATCTATGTCCGTGGAAAATCCATGGACTCTCATATCTTTCTGGACGAGATCTCATCTCACTGTGTTGCTTGTAAAAGCGCCGTCCCCTTCTCAATTCCCCCGTCTCCGCTGCATCTGCTCTCAAGATGAGGGATTCCTTTCTAGAACGAAGGAGATGTCCTCCTTTTTCAAAGAAAGGGACTTTCCTTCCTCCACCATCAACGTTGCCCTCAACCGCATCTCTACCACTTCACGCACATCTACTCCTACCCCATATTCCCGCAACCCTACCTGGGATAGGGTTCCTTTTGTCCAGACCTACCACCCCAGATCAATCTCCGACACTTCTGGCACCTCCAAATGTTTCCCACCTCCAAGCACATCATTCCCTCCCGCGCACAATCACCCACTCCCAAATTTGTGCTTTCTGCAGTGATCCTTACGCAACCCTCTTGTCCATTCATCCCTCCCCACTGATATCCCTCCTGGCAAGCGGAACAAATTAAAATGGGTGGCTGCCCATACACTTCCTCCCTCACTACCATTCAGGATCCTAAACAATCCTTCCAGGTGAGCCGGCACCTGTGAGTCTGTGTCCAGTGTTCCCGCTGTGGCCGCCTGTATATCGATGAGATCCGAGTGAGATTGGGAGATCGCTTCGACAAGCATCTAAGCTCCGTCCGCCAGAAAACGTGGGATCTCCCAGGAGACACCCATTTTAATTTCACTTCCCATTCCCATTCTGATGTGTCCATTCATGGCCTCCCCCCACTGTCATAATCACGCTACACTTACATTGGAGAACCAACGCCTTCTATTCCGTTTGGATAGACTGCAACCTGGTGGCATGAACAGCGATTTCTCAAAGTTCCGGTGATGTCCCTCATTCGCCATTTCCCATTCCCTTTTTCCTCTCGCATGTTACTCCCTTGCCTCCCTCTGGTGCTCCACTCCCGATTTTGTTCTTCCATCGTCTTCACCAATCCACTTCTCAGCGTATTCCTTCATCTTCCCTCCCGATTTCACCAATCGCTTGTTACGATCTTAACAAAATACCAGCAACTGCGGATCACAACCGGAGGCAGGTTTTATTCTAAATCCACAGTTTTTATTAGTAATTACTTATAATGTAAGACATTAGTCAAAGTAAACTGTAGTGTGTGTGTGTGTGTGTGTGTGTGTGTGTGTGTGTGTGTGTGTGTGTGTGTGTGTGTGTGTGTCCCAAACAATTAAGCTTAGGAACAGGTCTGAAAAGCTTTTTCCCCAAATCAGTCTCTGAAATCCAGTGTCGAAACGTACAACTTGTAAGATAACTCGGAGAAATATTTACGAGAGGATTGTCAGACTGGTTAACCGAGTGACAGGCACCGCCGTTTGAAGTCGTCGAAATCCCAAGAATCCACGCAGAAGTGTGTCCGGAGAAGTATCCTTTGACACGAGTGGTCGTGACAACACCCCTCGACTCCTTGTACAAGGGAAACGAAAATGCGATCGCCACCAATACTTCAGAGAACCACACATGGATCAATCAACGTGACAGTTACTTTAGCCACAGGCAGTGCGTCGATGTTTCAGTAATTCTCCGAGCAGGGAGAATAATCAAAGTTGTCCGGATTTTGCAACGAGCCGTGTCAGCTCGTGGTGCGATGTTTTATAAGATGGTAACAGTCTTCAGGGGAGCCTTCAGCCAGTCTTCATGGCTGGCTTCTTCCAGTTACCCCCCCCCCCCCACACAAGTCACACTGTCTTTTCGAGCACAAACTGTTCATGTATCCTCTCTCTCTCTCTCTTCCTGGCTGTCACTCAGAACCCAGCTCCGCCATTTTGACGTCACAGTCCAATCTCTTAAAGGGACACTCACAGTTAATGAAGCGGGAGCTCATGATACTGTCCACGCCGTTTCGCTCTCCGCTCCTTCAACCTACTCTGAGAGATTTTTTTTTAATCTGAAGTCCTGCCGAAGGGTTTCGACCCGAAAGGTCGACTGTTCTTTCTCTCCATAGATGCTGCCTGGCCTGCTGAGTTCCTCCGGCATTTTGTGTGTGTTGCTCACAAAGATGATCTCGGGAATGAAAGTCTTGTCATATGAGGAGCATTCGATGACTCTGGGCCTCTCTCACTGGAATTCTGAAGAATGAGGCGGACCTCATTGAAAACCTATCAGGTGTTGAAATTTCTCGATGTGGAGAGGATGTTTCCTGTGGTGACCCAGAGGACAGAGGCTCAGAATAGAGAGGCATCCTTTCAGAGTGGAGATGAGGAGGAATTTCTTTACCAAGGGAGTCGCTAATCTGTGGGATTTGTGGCCTCTGGACTGACCGTAAACGTCAGCCTATGACGTACCACAATTTCATTCTCTCATTGGTGTTACTCCCTGTTGTCGCTGTGCTGCCCGTGTGCGCGGTTGCCCAGTATCTGAAACACTCCCACGCAGATCGCAGTCGGTGCGGCGCTGATGGAATTTCCTTTCATTGGAAGTGCCGTGCAGTGTTCAGGCCATGCAGAAAGATTCCTGCCCAGAACAGTGGCCATGTTCCACAGCGCCACAAAGAGCCCGTGATATTACCTGGCTCATCCGGGAGACTTTCCAATGACTCTGACCCACCCACTCCAGCTGACTGACGGTGGTGAACCCATCGATGTCCAAGCTCTTGTCTCTCTGCTGCGATCACATGGACGGTACAAGAACCTCAGGACTCGCACCACCAGGTTCAGGGACAGCGGCTGCCATCCCCAGGGACAGATCCCTTCCCCAGTGATCAGGATCGTGAACAACAGAGGATAATTACACTGCCTTGTCCATCCATTGAGATGTTCCCACAACCAATGCTCGCACTTTAGCGAATTTATATCTTGTTATTTCACCTCCCGTTATTTATTGCTATTTATTTATATTTGTATTTGCACAGTTTGTTTTCTTCTGGTTGATATTTCACTGATGCCGTTATAGGCACCATTCTATGGATTTTCTGGCTATTCCGCAGGTAAATGAATCTCGAGGTTGTTGGATGTGCTTTGATAATAACATTTGCTTTGCACTTTGAGTTTCAGGGAACGTCCCCCTGATCCTGGGAACAAATGGAGACTGACATCTCCGGCTCCCGAGAGCGTCTTCAGACACACTCAGCCAATCAGTGAACATCGCTGTGTGCGGCATTTTCTCATTGGCGTAGGAGTGTAGATGGGCAGGACGCTGAGCGCTGGGAGCAGCATGTTCTCATTGGCGGAGGAGTTTAGGTGGGCGGTACGCTGGGAGACGCATATTCTCATTGGCTGGGGAGTGTAGGTGGGCGGGACGCTGAGCTCACCGAACATGGAACCGGGAGCGAGTGGATCCGGGGAGAGGTGGCAGTTCGCGAGTTGTATCTCGAGTAAAGGCTGCAACACCGGCCGGGTGTTTGAATCCTTCCGATAGCAGATGTGAAGAGACTATGAGATGTTTCAGCTACACGGAGGGCGCCCGCCCTTTCCCCGCCGTGGATCAGGGCTTATTGTCTGGAGCTGTCTCCCAGACGGAAGCTACCCCGCAGCGGCTGCCGATGGATCTCCGGTGCAATCCGAACAGCTGAAGGACAAAGGAGAACAAGGCGCAAAGGTAAACCCGTGCTTTAGAAAATAAGAAACAGGAGTAGGCGTGGCCATTCGGCCCTTTACGCTTGTTCTGTCCTTTCCTGCGATTACGCCTGATCTTTGACATCAGCTCCACTTTCCTGCAACGTTCCCATAATCGCTGGGCCCCTAATTTTTTCTTTAAATTCGTAAACCTAGTGGAGAAAATTCCAAAGTTTCGCCACACTGTGTTTGAGAAAAATACCCCTCATCCTGATGAGCTGACCTCGGATTTTGAGTCTGTGACCCCTGGTTCCACACTCCAGCCAGGGGAAACATCTTTCCTGACCCGACCCTGTCAATACCCTGTGAGACTGTGTCTGTCCCAGTCTGACCACCTCTTATTTCTCTCATTTTGAGATAGTCCCAGTCAGTGTAATCTCTCTGAGGATACCAGCACAGCCCCAGAATCAATCTGGGAAACCACTTCATTCCTTTTATCTCACAGACTGACTCTGAGAGGGGACCAGACCTATGTACTCTCTCACCAGGACCCCGGATAAATTCAGAGTAGTTCGTCATTCCTGTATTAGACCCCAGAGGACCATTTTGCCGATCACGTCTGCTCCGTCATTTCATCACGGCGGATCCATTTTACCTCTCTTTCGGAGTCCTCTCCTGCCACACCCCCTCCACACCGCCCCGTATCCCTTCATATCCCGACCAATCACGAGTCTTATCCACCTCTGTCTTAAATATACATAATGACTTAGCCTCTGTAGCTGCCTGGGGCAACAAGTTCCACAGATTCAACACTCTCTGGCGCAGATATTCCTCCTCATTTCGGTTCCAAAAGGAGAACCCTCTGTTCTGAGTCTACGTTCTCTGGTCTTAGACCCGCCCACCAGAGAAAACATCCTCTCCACATCCACTCTGTCAGTCTTCTGAATTCCAGTGAAAACTGGCCCGGAGCCATCAGACGATCTTCACATTACAAGCCGTTTAATCCTGGAATCATCTTCATGAGCCAGTGAACCATTTCCAGTTCCAGCACATCTTTCCAGGGTAAGAGCCCAACACTGCTTCAGTACTCCAGGTGAGGCCTCACCAATGCTTTATAAAGACTCAGCATTACATCTGTGTCTTTGTATTCTCATCCTCTTCCAATGAATAGTGAGCTCACATTTGCTTTCCCCACTCCTGCAAATCCACCCTGCACACGGACTCCCACTTCCCTTTCCATCTCCGTTTCTGCATTTTTCTCCATTTAGAAAATAACCAACCCTTTTATTTCTGAGACCAAAGAGCATGAGCGTACATTTCCCGACAGTGTGTTCCGTCTGCCACTTCACTGCTCAGTCTCCGAAGCTGTCTAAGTCCCTCTGTAGTCCCTCAAACCCCGAGTCCAATCCTCTGTATATGAAATAATGTTTGATGAGTAAATCTGACTTGCTGTGAGAATGACCTGTTTAAAGACTTTTAAAAACCGAAAGGGAATCTGAACAAATGACAACTTTACATGGACAGATTCCCTGCACCCACTGTGAGCACGAAATGATGGTGACCAGTTCTGCTGTAGATCCTGATAAATGGATGGTTGGTCATTTCTTTATCATTACCTATAATTCACGCCTAACACAGCAACACCAACATTCCCAGTTCAATTATATTTTCATCCTTCTGTAAAAATTGTTAAACTATCTCAGTAACTTTCTTAACATATTGTGAATCAACCCACGTTTCAAGCGTGATAAGAACCCAGGCACCCAAAACTAAAAACATTCTTCTTGTGAAGTTCCCAACAGTCCCCCAACTCACCTTGAACAGGATGATAATTTCCTCCCCCTTAAATTAGTCCAGTATGTTAACATTAAATTCCAACTCCATAATTTCAACCAGTAAAGCCGAAAAGAGGACGACCTGACTGCACCACAACACAATCTCAAAGCCTGTGCTTGTATCACACACAAACATAATAAAGCTGAAGATGAAGCTGATCGATAAACCACAACCATAATCGAGAACAGATCCAATTAAACAAATAAATTTGGTCAACAAATATTTTCATGTAACACCATAGACTACCCACAGGGATAACTGAGAATATTTAATGTTTCTTTACATTTATCAATTATTTTCTGATCCGGTGCTTCAATGTCAGCTTATTATCTGTCCACATGCCTGGAAATCTCACCACTGACACCTTTTAAGGAGTTTGACCATATCAGTTCCAATCAAGTGCAGGTCTGTTCATCCTGTTTGGAAAACACATAACTTGTCTTGTAGCTAGTAAAAGCTTAAATCCCATCTAATTTGCCAAATGTTTGAGCTTATTAATTGAGAGTCCATCGTCTATACAAGGGGTGATTGATAAGTTTGTGGCCTAAGGTAGGAGGAGTCAATTTCAGACAACCTGACACATTTATTTTTCACCCTCCCCTAGTGTTGCCACCATGTCCTCTTGGACCTCCTTGGGTGAGAAGCCCTTGAGACCGAGGTAGCAGATGACTCCACAAAGGCCGATGTTGTCCATTTTCTCAGACAGTGCTTACTTGCAATTTTCAATTATTTGAAACAGAAATACCACAAAAATTATTAACTTCAAACTTTCTGCATAATCACTCAAGGAGTTGAACTGCACGTGCATGTAATGAGAGCTGTATAACTACTACCTTAGGCCACAAACTTATCAATCACTGCTGTTGCGGACCACTTTCTGGAGACGCCAACTTTTACAAAGAAGGCATCCGTATGCTCCACAACTGCTGGACTGTGTAAATGTAGGAGGAGACTATGTTGAAAAATAAATGTGCTAGGTTGTCTAAAATTGACTCCTTCTACCTTAGGCCACAAACTGATCAATCACCCCTTGTATAGTGAAATCAAAATTTCTACCTCTAATGCATAAAGCTCCATTATCTGCATACAGTGATTTACACATTCCAAAATCTATTTCAGAAAAAGTATCATTAATTATATTGTGAAGTAATACATACTGCTTTGTTAGGATCCCAATCTCTATCTCATACCAACCTGAATATAACTTGCCCACCTGTACCTGAGCCAAGACATTCAATTTTAAAAAACTGAGAAAAGGTTCGATAATCACCTCCTCCATCCTCATTTCCACAATTTCATAAGTCTTTCCTACCATAAACACCATCTGCCTTTTAAATAGTAAAAGAACTGCTGTTACAACATCTATATTTAACTGTGCTTTCCTAATATCATCTTCCAAACCCAAAACTGATTCCAATGTTATTCTACCCTTCTGAATTCCCCTCTGATAAAACGTGAAATCACCTCTTTTATCGAAAATATAATTCAAACGCTCGATTACCACACATTCCAGAAGTATTCATAACAGAGATGTTCATGATATTGGCCTATAACAAGGAGGATCAGGCGAGGAGCTGCAGGTTTTAGAATGGACACTGTGACAACAACCATTTTCCATGAGGAAAGTGGATGGCTGAACCTCTAAATATGATTCAGTAAGTTAATATTTTCAGAAAAGCAAATTACATACATACTTGTTGAATAAAGAATTTCTACTACAATTTCCTCAAACATTTTATTGCCATTTACAACTCTATACCCGGCCCCTTTCCTTATAAATCTGGCAACACCACCCCCCCTACCAACTAACCTGTCAAGCCGAACGACAATATAATCCCGCACAGGAATAAAAACCTAAAATGTGCAGGTTTCCTGAACAGATATAACATCAGAAGAATCTGACAAATGAGAAATAAACTTCTTAAAGTATAGGCGATTATAAAACAGAGTTCTTGCATTTCATTCAATATTGTAATCTGATTACAATAGTGTATCTTCACAAGTAGACTGGGATACAGATACCCCACCCAACAAAACTTCATTTAAAGCTTCCGACAAAACACCAGTTACACCGAGACAACTTTCTGCAGCTTTCACAATAACTTTAATTTCCTCAGCAGGATGAGATGTCTGAGCAGGACAATTCACCACATCGGTTATGAACATCACAAACTTCATTTTATCCAGCAGTGAAGTATCTTTGGTGAGAGAACTGTGATGCCGGCATATATCCACTGATGTCACAGTCTGTTCTCTGAGTGCGATCACTTTATCCAGTTTACCTGCTCTGCTTGCTGTACTTGTCCTTGAACAGGCCCTTCTGCTCACTGTGTTGTTCTGAACCAATTGAACTGGTCACTTCATGCCTTACTAAACCAATCCCTTCTGCCTACACAAGGAACACATCCCTCCATTCTCCTCACATCCACGTGGTATCTAATAGTCTCTATCATATCTGCCTCCCCCACCACCCGATATTCACTCCAGACACCCACCACTATGGGAATGAAAAACAAAACTTGAAACGCAAATCTCCTTTAAACATTCTGAGTCAGGTTTTTAACATCATCGTCTTTTCTAATTGTTTTTTTTCAACAGCAGCAATGCAGAGAAAAGATACAAAATGCACTAAATTACAAAATACTTCAATACTGCAAAAAGGACCAATGAGGATCTGTTCCCCCCTGCTCCTAAAGTTCATGCCAACTCGCATTGGACATTTCCCTCCTTAGAGAAAAAATCCCAGCTGTCCACTCTGTCTGTGTCTCTCACATTCCTGTAAACGTCCGTCAGACCTCCCTCAGCCTCTGCCACTCCAGGGAAAATTCCCCGAGATTGTCCGGTCTCACTTTATCCGGGCAGCATCCTGTTAAGTCTCTTCCAAGCACCATCCAAAACCTCCGCCTTATTCCTGACTTTGAATGGAATTCTCCAGATGTGGTTAAACTAGAAATTTATACAACTGCAACATAACTGCCTGACAATGGAACCACTATCTGGGAGTTATGAACTTGGATTCCAAGATCCCCCTGTAGATCAACACAGTCCAATCTCGCCCCATGAATATAACAGCAAAGAGATAATGCTGAGGCTTTATAAGACATTAGTTAGGCCGCACGGAGTATTGTCAACAGTGCTGGGCCCCATATCTCAGACAGGATGTGTTGTCATTGGAGAGAGTCCAGAGGAAGTTCAGAAAGATGATTTCGGGAATGAAGGGGTTAAAATATGAGGAGCATTTAGCAGCTTTGACCCTGTGCTCACTGGAACTCAGAAAAATGCGGGGCATCTCATTGAAACCTACCGAATGTTGAAAGGACTGGATAAGGTGGATGTGGAGAAGGTATTTCCTATGGTGGAGCACAGCCACAAAGTTGAGGGGCCACATTTTCAAACAGAGGTAAGCAGCTTATTTTTTTTATTAGCCAGAGAGTATTGGATCTGTGGAATGCTCTGCCACTGACTGCGGTGGAGGCCGAGTGTGTGGGTATATTCAAGGTGGAAGTTGATCGTTTCCTGATCGGTTAGGGCATCAAAGGATACGGCGGGAGGTCAGATATCTGGAATTGAGTGCGATCTGGGATCAGCCATGATGGAAAGGTGGCTGACTCAATGGGCTGAATGACCTCATTTTGTTCCTATGTGTTATGGACTTATGAACACAAGCCCCCTCAATCATGATGAATCTCCTCTGCACTCTTCCAGCACAAAACATCCTTTGTACAGAGTGCTAAGCAGAACTGAATGCAACTTTTCAAGAACGTTGTCAAGTCAGGCAGCATCTGTTGAGGGGAATAGAGTCGATGTTTGGGACAGAACCCCTCCCTTACGGCACTAACACAGGCCCTTTGGCCCAACCTTTCCATGCTGTCCTCCAGTCCATTTAAACTAATCCCTCTGCCTGTCTCTGACACAGAACACAGAAATCTACAGCACATTACAGGCTCTTCAGCCCACAATGTTGTACCGACCATGTAACCTACTCTAGAGACTGCCTAGGATTTCCTGATCGTATATCCCTCTAGGTTTCTAAGCTCCATGAACCTGTTTAAGTGTCTCTTAAAATATCCTATTGTATCCATCTCCACCATCGCTGCAGGCAGTGCATTCCATGCAGCCACCACTCTCTGTGTAAGAAACTTACCCCTGACATTCCCTCGGTACCGACTTCCAAGCAGCTTAAAACTACGTCCCCTCGTGTTAGTCACTTCAAGCCTGGGAAAATGCCTCTGGGTATCCACATGTTCAAAGCCTCTCATCATCTTAATACAATTAATTATGTACAGGTTAGGAGAAATATCGCTTCAACATCACCTCACAGCTCTTGAACTCAATCCCACGGTTGATGAAGGCCATCACACCAGACCCCTTCCTAACAACACTGCCAATCTCCACAGCCGCTTAGAGTGTCGTATGGACATGGACCCCAAGATCTCTCTGACCCTCCACACTGCCAAGAGTCCTACCATTAATTACCATTCTGTGTTCAAATTGGACCTGCAGAAATGAATCTCTTCATCTGTGTTGAACTCCATCTGTCACTTCACAGTTCTGCATCCGAGGCGAGGAAATAGTTAGCTGAGCCTCTGGCTAGGATCATTATGTCCTCATTGTCCACGGGAATGGTACCGGAGGATTGGAGGGAGGCGAATGTTCTCCCCTTGTTCAAAAAGGGTAGTAGGGATAGTCCGGATAATCATAGACCATTGAGCCTTACCTCTGTGGTGGGAAAGCTGTTGGAAAAGATTCACAAAGATAGGATTTATTGGCATTTAGAGAATCATGGTCTGATCAGTGACAGTCAGCATGGCTTTCTGAAGGGCAGATCGTGCCTAACAAGCCTGATGGAGTTCTTTGAGGAGGTGACCAGGCATATAGATGAGGGTCGTGCAGTGGATGTGATCTGCATGGATTTTAGTAATGCATTTGATTAGGGTCCAAACGGTAGGCTTATTCAGAAAGTCAGAAGGCATGGGAACCAGTGATGTTTGACCAGGTGGATTCAGAATTGACTTGCCTGCAGAAAGCAGAGAGTTGTGGTGAAGGAAGTACATTCGGATTGGAGGGTTGTGACGAGTGGTGTCCCACAAGGATCAGTTCTGGGACCCCTACTTTTCGTGATTTTTATTAACAACCTGGATGTGGGGGCAGAAGGATGGGCTGGCAAGATTGCAGAAGACACAAAGTTTGGTGGTGTTGTGGATACTGCAGAGGATTGTCAAAGATTGCAGAGAGACATTGATAGGATGCAGGAGTGGGCTGAGAAGTGGCAGATAGAGTTCAACCTGGAGAAGTGTGAGCTGGTACACATTGGAAGGACAAACTCCAAGGCAGAGTACAAAGTAAATGGCAGGATACTTGGCAGTGTGGAGAAGCAGAAGGCTCTGGGGCTACATGTCCACAGATCCCTGAAAGTTGCTTCACAGGTAGACAGAGTAGTTAAGAAAGCTTATGGGGTGTTAGCTTTCATAAGTCGAGGGACAGAGTTTAAGAGTTGCGAAGTAATGATGCAGCTCTACAAAACTCTGGTTGGGGCACACTTGGAGTACTCTGTCCAGTTCTGGTCACCTCACTATAAGAAGGATGTGGAAGCACTGGAAAGGGTACAGAGGAGATTTACCAGAATGTTGCCTGGTTTAGAGAGTATGGATTATGATCAGAGATTAAGGGACCTAGGGCTTTACTCTCTGGAGAGAAGGGGGATCAGAGAAGAAATGATAGAGGTATAGTTGATATTAAGGGGAATAGATAGAGTGGACAGCTAGTGCCTCTTCCCCAGGGCACCACTGCTCAATACAAGAAGTAAGGAGAGGGAAGTTCAAGGGGGATATTAGAGGATGATTTTATACTCAGAGAGTGGTTGGTGCGTGGAATGAACTGCCCGAGTCAGTGGTGTAGGCAGATAGACTAGTGAAGTTTAAGAGACTACTAGACAGATATATGGAGGAATTTAAGCTTGGGGAAGCAGAGTTTAAGGGTCGGCACAACATTGTGGGCCGAAGGGCCTGTACTGTGCGGTATTGTTCTATCTATTTCTCGCTCGAATCTCTCTTTTAATTTAATTGTTTATTGAAGGTACGACACAGTCCAGAAAACGTAATGCATTTCATTTTCCTCCATTTTGCTTTTATACCTTACCCCTTAACAACACCATAACGTCATCAGTGCGGCCTTCTGGGAGTTGTAGTCATTGGTCCTCGCTCGCTCCCTGTGAAAGCATGTTTCGTCAGCCACCACAGATGTCACCGAAACAGACCCACCGAGGCGCGAAGGGGAATCACACCCGTCCTTGTGGGCGCCGAGGCCGGCGACACCGACAGAAGCGACTCGCTGATCTCCGCCATGGCAACGGAGCGGAAGAGGGGGGGCTAAACATGGGCCGATTTCCTCCAGCCTATCGTAGCTCAGACTTAACACTGACCGCTGCTGTCATTGGCTGTACTGACTGTCGCTCAAATGGGAACTCCGAGGGTGATTAGTTTATGTGAACGTCAGTCAGCCTTCCTGTCTATGAGTTTGGATTTGGATTTATAACGGGACAGGAAGCAAATTGGGAGAAATGTGAGTTTGTATGTGATGGTGCATCAGTCTCCGAGTGACATTATTAACAATAAAAGGGCAAAGGCCATGGTGAGGAAGTAGGTGATTTACCGGAGGTTATATGGAGATAATATTGGAAGGGATATCAAACTTGGAATTGTTTGGGATATGATTTGGAAAATGGGGGAGTTTGTGGGGATCATAATATTCCAGTGTTGATTAATGAGGGCAAAATGATTGTTACTGAAACAGGGAAGTTTGTGTTACTGGCTGGGTCATTTGTTGAGATTCATAATCAGGATAATTTAAGTGAAGAAGTTAAACAATGTAGGGATATGTTTTTCAGTGAATACCCTGATGTGCTGGAAGTCAGCTGTAGCAGTGATAGTATCACTGATGGAGAGATTTCTTTGTATGAATTTAAGAAGTCTATTAATAATGCAGGTCAGGTGTTCCCAGGAAAGAGTGATATTTGAAATTGTAATTGTATATAATTCGCTTTTGTGAAAATATTAAATGTTTGAATTGTGCATTTACCTTTCCTCATGGAAAATGGAAATAGTAGTGCCTATTCTAAAACCTGACTGATCCCCATTTGATCCTTCGAGTCATGGGGCCTATATCGTGAAAGTCTCATTTATGTAAACTTACGGAATGTATGGTAATCAAGCACTTGAGTTATATTTTGGAAAGAGTGATGATAAAGTGTTTTATTAGAGTGGATTTTGGAAGGATAAAATGACATTAGATTCAGTTTTAGGTTTGGAAAATGATATTCTGAGAACAGAATTAAATAAAGATGTTGTAATAGCAGTATTTCTTGATACTGAAAAGGGAAATGAAATGGAAGAAAGGACTTTTGATTAAATTAGGAGTGAGAGGGACACTGTATAATTTTTCTGAGTTTTTTTTGGATGGACTGTCCAAGAATGGGATCCCACAAGCCCTTCATTATTTAATATTATGATTAATGATTCTTTTCTCTGAGATGGGAAAATGGGATAGCCTGGGTAAATCACAATATACAAATGACGTAGCTTTATAGATTAGAGGTATTAATTGCAATTTACAATTAATAGATCAAACAGTGGACAGATTGATGAGGATTTTAAGCTTTCAGTCGTTAAAACACATTGCGTGGTTTACAAACAGCATCAATAGCCTTGCACTTGATTTAAAATTATATGATTAATGTCTTGTGGAAGTGTCAGTGGTAAGATTTCTCAGTATGTGGATGGATAATAAGCTGACGTGGAAGCACCTATCAGTAAAATAATTGATAAATGTAAAGGAGCTTTAAATCTCCTCAGACATCTATGTGGGTATTCTTGGGTGCAACATGAAAATCTTTGTTGACCAATTATATTTGTTTAATTTAATCTGTTCTTGATTATGTCTGTGTGGCTTATGGATCAGCTTCATCTTCAAGTTAAAAATGTTTGTATGTGATACAATTACAGACTTTAAGATTGTGTTCTGGTGCGGTAATGTTGTCTCCTGTTTTGGCTTTACTGATTGCAATGGGACAATTGCCCTCAAAGTAACAGTGGTTCAAGTTGATGTCAACATACTGGAATATTTTGCGGGGGCAAGGATATGATTATCCTGTTAAAGGTGTGCTGGAGGATGGTTGGGGACATCACAAGAAGAGTGTTTTTTGTTTTGGGTGGCTGGGTTCTTATCACACTGGGAATATGGGTGTATTTGATGATACAATATGTCCCACTGTAGCTTTCTCCGTAACCCCAACTTGTTTTTTCCAATGACTTCAGCTGAGTTTAGTTACACAATCGGATTCGGTTCTGCCTGAGAGTCTGTTGGTTCATCAGTATATTAATGAAAGTTATTATCATACAGTAGCCATTTTTACAGATGATAAGTTAACTGGGGATGTTGGTGTGGCTGTCTTTGTGCCTGAATTGCAGGTAATAATAAAGAAATGACTTGTAATCATTTATCAGCATAGAAAGCAGAATTCTTGACCAACAGTTTAGGCTTACAGTGGGTGGAGGAAATTGGTCCTTATAATCTGCTCAGAATACATTTCGGTTTTGATGAGTCTTAAACAGTCCATTCTGGCATTAGGTCAGATTGATGGTTGAAAACTCCTCAAACGGTATTTGATATATAAAGTTTGATTTATATGTCTACACATTATGGCCCTGCACATCACACTGTTGAGGGAAATGATAGTGTTGACTGTTTAGTACCAAAAGCTGTTAAATGTTAAGCTGTGGATATAGACCTTCCACTTAGCAAATTAGAAGCTAAAGGGTTGGTAGTGTTAAGAATTAGGGGCTTATGGCAAGACGTAGGATAATGGACATAAGGACAGACACCTTTACAGAATACATAAACCTGTTGGGTTTCTACAAGAAGGGCTTAAAACAAGGGAAGGAATGATATTGACTCGACTTAGAAATGCCCACACTATGCTTAATTATGCCTTGTAACTAATTGGAAAACTTCATTCTGTGTTGCGTACATTTTGTCATTACGAAACTGTCGAAACACATACTATTTCAATGTGAAGCATATAAGGTTGAAGAAAAATCGAATGCGGTCTTCAGTACCTAAGGAAATGGCATATAAGGTAGCAAAGATGAGTGGGATGTTGGATTATTGGGATGCTCTTAAAATCCAACAAAAGGCAATGAAAAAAAGCCATAAGAATGGTCAAGACAAAATTTGAGGGCAAACTGGCCAATAATATAAATCAGGATACTAAAAGTTTAGTTTTCAGTTACATGAAGAGTGAAAGGGAGATGAGAGTTGATACTAGACCACTGGAAAATGATGCTGGTGAAGTAGTAATGGGGGACAAAGAAATGGCAGATGAACTTAATGAACAATCTTCACTGCCTTTTCCGGTCAGCACTGCCCCCACTTGTCCCATTTAACCTGTCTCATTACGGGTGGACTTTAGGACCCGGGGGAGCTCAGGACCCGCCGCCTGCAGCTGCTGCTGAATCCCCGGTGTTTCTGTTCTGTTAACGGATGCGGTGAATGAGTTAAAATTAATCAATCGATAATTCTCATCTCATGTTTTTTCACTCCATAGAACCATAGAACAGTACAACTCAGAAAACAGGCCATTTGGCATTTCTAGTCTGTGTGGAAACTTTACTCTGCTCGTCCCGTTGACCTGCACCCAGTCCGTAACCCTCCAGACCTCTCCCATCCATGTATCTGTCCAATTTATTCTTAAAACTTAAGAGTGAGCCTACATTTACCATGTCAGATGGCAGCTCGTTCCACACTCCCACCACTCTCTGAGTGAAGAAGTTCCTCCTAATGTTCCCCCTAAACATTTCCCCTTTCACCCTAAAGCCATGTCCTCTCGTATTTATCTGTCCTAATCTAAATGGAAAGAATCTACTCGCATTTACTGTCTACACCAGTGGTACCCAACCTTTTTTTGGCCATACCCCACCTAATCATCTCTAAAATCCTGATGCCCCCTGTGGTGATATATAATTCTTATTATTCAAAAAGTAAACTCCTATTCACCTGGAGGAAGCCTAAAAGACCATTAACTTGGTTTAAACAAGCTTCCAAAGAACATGGCATTCATGAAAGAGAAAAATAAAAGAACCAAAGGACTGTTAAAGTTCTGAGGAAGAAATTACTGAGAAATTGTAATAAAAAGAACATTAAGTGATATTAAAATAATAATAATAATAAATCAATAAAACAATGCTGATTCGTTTCTACAGCATACAAAGACAGCTACACCGTTTAAAAGAGATGACGCAATGAACACACCTTCACACCACCTAGAACCGAAAGCTATTGCAAAAAGCAGTATTGGCGCGACCTCGTACGAGTTTCATACGCGTTTGGACTTGTTCATTCGTTCCTTCCTACATCAGTCAATTCATTAATTTAATTATGAAAGCCATTTGATGGTTGTAATGATGGTGATACACTATATATACAGTACATACGCAATTACACATGTACATACACACAAGTATTTTTATGTATGCATACTGTATATACACATATGTATTAACTCGCACACACTCATACTCACACAGACTGACTAGAAAAAATTCACTGTTAATAACTCATTCTCGAATTGTCCCCCTTAAAAATCAAATTACGCCCCACATTGGGAGCCACTGGTCTATACCCTCATAAATTTGTAAACCTCCATCAAATCTCGCCTCATTCTTCTACACTCCAAGGAATAAAGTCCTGTTCAATCTTTCCTTGTAACTCAACTGGGAGCTCCCTGAAGACCTGGCAGCATCCTAGTAAATCTTCTCTGCACTCTTTCAATCTTACTGATATCATTCCCATAGTTAGGTGATCAGAACTGCAAATAATACTCCAAATTTGTCCTCACAAATGCCTTATACAACCTCAGCATAACATCCCAACTCCTATACTCAGTACTTTGATTTATGAATGCCAGGATGCCAAAAGCCTTCTTTACAACCCTGTCTACCTGTGACGCCACTTTCAGGGATTTATGTACCTGAATTCCCAGATCCCTTTGTTCCTCCGCACTCCTCAGTGCCCTACCATTTACTGTGTATGTCCCACATCGATTTGTCCTTCCAAAACACAACACCTCACGGTTGACTGCATTAAATTCCATCTGTCATTTTCTGGCCCGTTTTTCCAGTTGGTCCAGATCCCTCGGCAAGCTTTGAAAGCCTTCCTCACTGTCCACAACGCCTCCAATCTTGGAGTCATCAGCAAACTTGCTGATCCAATTTACCAAATCTATATCATTTATATAGACAAAAAACAACAAAGGTTCCAGCACAGATCCCTGAGGCACACCACTAGTCACAGGCCTCCAGTCTGAGAAGTAATCATCCACTACCACACTCTCTCTTCTCCCACATAGCCAATTTCGAATCCAGTTTCCAACCTCTCCATGGATACCTAGTGTCTGAACCTTCTGAACTAACCTCCCATGAGAGACCTTGTCAAAGGCCTTACTAAAGTTCATCTAGACAACATCCACAGACTTTCCTCCATCCTCAAAAATCTCTACAACATTTATTAAACACGATCTACCACGCACAAAGCCATACTAACTGTGTTTTATCAGCTGTCCGAATACTTGTATATCCAATCTCTCAGTACACTTTCCAATAATTTACCTACGACTGATGTCAGGATCACCAGCCTGTAATTACTTGGTTTATTTTGGAGCCTTTTTTAATCAATGGAATAACAAGAGCTACCCTCCAATCCTCCGGCACTGCACCCGTGGCTGAGGACATGTTAAATAGTTCTGTCAGGGACCCTGCAATTTCAACTCTAGTCTCTCTCAAGGTCCGAGAAAATATCAAGTCAGGCCCGGGGGATTTATCTACCTTTATGCGCTGTAAGGCAGCAAGCTCCTCCTCCTCGTTAATCTACACTACTGCTTGTTTCCCTTCCTTCCATATACACTGTGCCAGTTTCCTGAGTAAATACTGATGCAAAAAAACTGATTAAGATCTCCCCCATCTCGTGAGGCTCCACACATAGACGACCACTCTGATCTTCTAGGGGAGCAATTTTGTCCCTTCCTATCCTTTTACTCTTAATATACTTGTAGAAACCCTTCAGGTTTTCCTTCACATTATCTGTCAAAGCCACCTCATGTCTTCTTTTTTTCCTTCCTGATTTCCTTCTTTAGTATTTTCTTACATTTTCTATATTCTTCAAGTAACTCATTTGTTCTTTGTTGCCTATACCTGCTATACACTTCTCTCTTTTTCTTAACCAGATCACCAATATTCCCTTGAATACCAAGGTTCCCTGTGCCTGTTAACTTTGTCTTTAATCCTGGCAGGAACATACAAACTCTGCACTCTCAAAATTTCACCTTTGAAGGCCTTCTATTTTCTGAACATGTCCTTGCCAGAAAAAAACTTATCCCAATCCACTCTTCCTAGATCCTTTTACATTTTCACGAAATTGGCCCTTCTGCTATTTAGAATCTCAACTTGAGGACCAGACCTATCCTTATCCATAATTAACTTGAAACTAATGACATTATGGTCACTGGACCCAAAATGTTCACCCACATATACTTCTGTCGCCTGACTGTCTGGTTTCCTGATAGGAGATCAAGTATAGCATCCTCTCTCGTAGGTACCTTTATATATTGATTTAGAAAACTTTCCTGAAAACATTTGACAAACTCTAGCCATCTAGCCCTTTTACAGTTTGGGAGTCCCAGTCAATATGAGGAAAGTTAAAATCCCATACTATTACAACTTCCTGTTTCTTACGTCGGTCTACTATCTTTATACAGATTTGCTCCTCCAATTCTCTCTGACTATTGGGCGGTCTATAATACACCCCTATTAGTGTGGTCACACCTTTCCCGTTCCTCAGCTCCACCCATATGGCCTCTGTAGACAAGCCCTCTGGGCTGTCCTGTCTACGCACAGCCATGATATTTTCCCTGACTAGTAATGCCACTCCTCCCCCTTTCATCCCTCCCCCTCTATCACGTCTGAAACAACAAATATTTCTATCATGTATAAACCTTATGTAGGAGGTTATCTTTTTGTATTAATGTATTAAGAATAAATGATAAATACTACTACCAATGAGAATTACAAATTCTCTTACTAAAGGATTCATATTCAAAATAGTATCCAACAAATCAGATTCTTGCATATATGGGAACTTAGAAAATTATTTTTGTAAAAAATGTCTAACCTGAAGATATTGCAGTAAGTATGTATGAGAGAGAGAATATTTGCTAATTATCTCTTCAAAAGTCATCAATCGACCATCACAAAATAAATGATAATAAAAATAAATAAATCTGCAAAAAGAACAGATCCACTTAATCACTAAAGATTAAACAAAATTAATTTACAACCTAATGTACAAACCTTTGATTTCTGTCTATACATGCAGTCCTCGCATGACCTTTATCCTCCTCCACCTCACTATCTGCTCTAACACTCTGGTTCTCCTCCCTCTGAAAATCTTTTTTACCCCCCTCCCCCTCGAGCAGCACTGGCAAATCTACCCGCAAGGATGTTAGTCCTCCTCCAGTTCAGGGGCAAACCGTCCCGTCGGAACAGGCCCCACCTTCCCGGGAACAAAGCCCAATTGACCAGAAACATGAAGCCCTCCCTCCTGCACCATCTCCTTAGCCACGTATTTAGCTGCACTCTCCGCACATTTATATTTACAGGGACTTTACTCCTGACGCCGGTCCCGGGACCCGACCCGTTTACAGACCCGGAGCGGAACCGGAGCAGATTCTCAGCCACTGGTTTCCATCCCCGGATGCGAGGAAAGGATAAAGTTTCCCCGTGAATTTATTCCCAGTGAAGGTGTGGAGATGGGACCTGGTCTCCGCGTTGTAAAATGAAACTGTCCCGGACTCGTAACTGAGATAAACTCCCACCCTCCCGGGGATGGGACCGGCAGCGAGACGGGACTCGGGGGAGATGAGACCACGGTCCACGTCATAACCTCGATGTAACACGTCATAACTCCGCCCGATGACCCAGAATCCGGTCTCCGGAATCAGACTGACCTGTCTCTTCCTCTCCACAGACTCTACTGCGACTCCCAAAAACCAGTCCCGATTCCCCGTCACCTCCACCTCCCAGTAATGTCTCCCCGATGTGAATCCCTCCGATCCCAGCACACAATCCCAGTTTGTGAATCTCTTCCCGGTGTCAGGGAGATTCCTCCAGGTCCCGGTCCATCTCACACTCTTCCGATCCTCAGACACCTCGAGCCACGGATGCGCCGTTTCCACATCCAGGGTGACAGAGACTGGGGGGAGAAGCAGAGAATTAGAGAGTCCCCGGGGATCGGGGGGAGACTCGGGCAGCACGACCCCGGGTATCGGGGGAGAGACTCGGGCAGGGCGGCCCCGTGGATCGGGGGGAGACTCGGACAGCGGGGCCCCGGGGATCGGGGGGAGACTCGGACAGCGGGGCCCCGGGGATCGGGGGGAGACTCGGACAGCGGGGCCCCGGGGATCGGGGGAGACTCGGACGGCGCGGCCCCGTGGATCGGGGGGAGACACGGGCAGGGCGACCCCGGGGATCGGGGCGGGGGAGACTTGGACAGCGCGGCCCCGGGGATCGGGGGGAGACTCGGGCAGCGCAACCCCGGGGATCGGGGGGAGACTCGGGCAGCGCAACCCCGGGGATCGGGGGGAGACTCGGACAGCGCGGCCCCGGGGATCGGGGGGAGACTCGGGCAGCGGGGCCCCGGGGATCCGGTGGGGGGGAGACTCAGACAGCTCGGCCCCGGGGATCGGGGGGAGACTCGGACAGCTCGGCTCCGGGGATCGGGGGGAGACTCGGACAGCGCGGCCCCGGGGATCGGGGGGAGACTCGGGCAGCGGGGCCCCGGGGATCCGGGGGGGGGGGAGACTCGGACAGCGCGGCCCCGGGGATCGGGGGGAGACTCGGACAGCGCGGTCCCGGGGATCGGGGGGAGACTCGGACAGCGCGGCCCCGGGGATCGGGGGGAGACTCGGGCGGCGCAGCCCCAGGGATCTGGGGGAGACGGGCAGCGCGGCCCCGGGGATTGGGGGGAGACTCGGGCTGCACGGCCTCGGGGATCGGGTGCAGACTCGGGCAGCGCTGCCCCAGGGATTGGGGGGAGGCGGGCAGCGCGGCCTCGGGGGTCGGGGAAAGGCCGCTGGGCCTCAGGCGCAGTCGGGTGCCCGACACGAACCGTTGACTCGACAAAAGCGGATGGACAACTAATGTCTTCCCAAGGGTTTTCCGCTGGACGGAGAGCAGAGAGACCCCTGGCCCTTGACTCCTCAGACAGCGGAAACATCCCCCCTCACTCTTGCCTGTTGACCCCTGAAAGAATTTTGTGTTTCCATGAGATCTCCTCTCATTCTCCAAAACTGGGAACAGAGAACATAGAGCAGTACAGCACAGGAACCGGCCCGTCATACAATGTTCACATTCATTTGTGAGTGGGAAGTGGGGCAGTGTGATGGTTTGAGACAGAAAAGAGGTGATAATGGGAACCAGTAGGGGAGAGATGAATGGCAGATTGAACCAGGAGGGAGAGGGGTGGAAAGCCTGTGGGTGAACTGTGTGTGTAGACGTAATGAGAAGCTAGAGGGGGCAAAGATGGCAGATGAGGATGAATTTGTCCCCGTTCCCACAACCCCATCCCCTGCAGCCCCTCATAAGGACAGTGGATGATTTTGCAGGAACCCTAAAGCAACACAGGTCCTGATGAAGTGTATCCATTCTGCCACTTAGTGCCACTATCCACCTTCTCACCGTGACCTTTGATGCCCGGCTACTCAGAGACCGATCAATCTCTGCCTTAAATACACCCAATGACCTGCACTCCACTGCCGCAACAAATTCACAGATTCACCACCCACTGGCTAAAAAAATTTCTTCGCATCTCCGTTCTGAGTGGGCGCCCTTCAATCTTTAAGTCATGCTCTCTCGTACTAGACTCCACCACCATGGGAAACAACTTTGCGACATCCACTCTGCCCATGCCTTTTAACATTCGACATGTTTCTGTGAGGTTCCCCCTCATTCTTCTAAACTCCACGGAGTACAGTCCAAGAGCGGTCAAATGTTCCTCGTATGTTAACCCTCTCATTCCCGGAATCATTCTAGTGTATCTTCTCTGAACCCTCTCCAATGTCAGAACATCCTTTCTTAAATAAGCCCAAAACTGCACACAGTATTCCAAGTCAGGTCTTTCCAGTGCCTTATAGAGCCTCAACATCACATCCCTACTCTTATATTCTATTCCTCTGGAAATGAATGCCAACATTGCATTCACCTTCTTCACCAACGACTCAACCTGGACGTTAACCTTAAGTGTATCCTGCACAAGCCTTTGCACCTTTCTTAAATACTAGAGTGGCATTTACAATCTTCCACTCCTCCGGAACTATGCCAGAATCTATTGACTTTTGAAAGATCATTGTTAATGCCTCCGCGATCTCCACAGCTACTTCCTTCAAAACACAAGGGTGCATTCCATCTGGTCCTGGAGATTTATCTACCCTTAGACTATTCAGCTTCCTGAGTACTTTCTCTGTCGTAATTGTGACTGCGCACACTTCTCTTCCCTGACACCCTTGAGTGTCCGGTATACTGCTGATATCTTCCTCAGTGAGGACTGATGCAAATACTCGTTCAGTTCCTCAGCCATCTCCTTATCTCCCATTACAATTTCTCCAGCATCATTTTTTATCAGTCCTATATCCACTGTCACCCGCTTTTTTATTCTTTATATACTTGAAAAATCTTTTAGTATCTTCTTTGATATTATTTGCTAGCTTTCTTTCATAGTTCATCTTTTCCCTCTTAATGGCCTTCTTCGTTTCCTTTTGTAAGCTTTTAAAAACTTCCCAATCCTCTGTCTTCCCCCTAATTTTTGCTTCCTTGAATGCCCTCTCCTTTGCTTTTACTTTGGCTTTGACTTCTCTTGTCGGCCACGGTCGTCTCCCTTTTTCATTCTAAAATTTCTTCTTTTTCGGAATATATCTGCCTTGCACCTTCCTCACTTCTCGCATAAACTCCAGCCACTGCTGTTCTGCAGTCCTTCCCGCTAGTGTCCCTTTCCAGTCAAATTTGGCCAGTTCCTCTCTCATGCCACTGTAATTTCCTTTACTCTCCTGCAAGACCGACACATTGGATTTCGGCTTCTCTTTCTCAAATTTCACAGTGAAGTCAATCATATTACGATCACTGTCTCCTAACGGTTCCTCAATCTCTCTAATCACCTCTGGGTCATTACACAATATCCAATCCAGTACCTCTGATCCCCTAGTGGGCTCAACAACAAGCTGTTCTGAAAAGCCATCTCGTAGACATTCCACAAATACTCTCTCTTGAGATCCAGTGTCGACCTGATTTTCCCAATCCACTCGCATGTTAAAATCCCCACAATTATCATAACACTGCACTTCTGGCAAGCCTTTTCTATTTCCTGTTGTAATTTGTAGTCCACATCACTGCAGCTGTTAGGAGGCCAGTAGATATCTGCCATCAGGGTCCTTTTACCCCTGCGATTTCTTAGCTCAGCCCATAAAGATTCTGCACCTTCCGATCCTATGTACCTCTTTCTAATGATTTAATATCATTTCATACCAATAAAGCCATGCCACCCCCTCTGCCTACCTGCCTATCCTTCCGATACACCGTGTATCCTTGGACGTTCAGCTCTCTGAGACATGCATCCTTTAGCCACGTCTCAGTGATGGCCACAAAATTATACCTGCCAATCTGTAGCTGTACGACAAGATCATCCACCTTATTCCTTATGCTGTGTGTATTTAAGTTTAACACCTTAAGCCCAGTATTTGGTACTTTTTGCATTGATTGCACTGCAATTCATCCCAGTGGCTGCAAATTTGCCCCATCACCTGCCTGTCCTTCCAGACATCTTTACTGCTCACTATCTTAGATTTATTTCTGTTTTCCCCCTCCTCCACTCTATCATTCCAGTTTCCCATCCCCCTGCCAAATTAGTTTAAACCCTCCCCTAACAGCTCTATTAAACATTCCCGCTATGGTTCAGATGTAACCCGTCCTTTTTGAACAGGTAGTACTTCCCCCAGAAGAGATCCCAATGATCCAAGAATCTGAAGCCCTGCCCCCTGCACCAGTCTCTCAGCCACGCATTCATCAGCCTGATCCTACTATTCTTGCCCTCGCTAGCACGTGGCACAGGTAGCAATCCTGAGATTACTACCCTGGAGGTCCTGCTTCTCAGCTTCATTCCGAACCCCCGGAAATCTCTCTTCAGGACCTCCTCCCTTTTCCTCTCTATGTCATTGGTACCAACATGTACCAAGACAGCTGGCTGCTCGCCCTCTCCCTTCAGGATATTCTGGACCCGATCCGAGACATCCCGTACCCTGGCACCTGGGAGGCAGCACATATCTCTACCAGGCTCACAGAATCTCCTGTCTGTTCCCCTGACTATGGAATCCCCTATGACTACCGCATTCCTCTTCTCCCTCCTTCCCTCCTGCACAACAGCGCCAGGCTCAGTGCCAGAGACCCGGTCACCGTGGCCGTCCCCTGTCAGATCATCCCCCTCAACAGCATCCAAAACGATATACTTGTTGCTGAGGGGGGCAGCCACAGGGGTGCTCTCCACTATTTGGGCATTTCCCTTCCCTGACCATGTCAATGCTGGTGTCTGAGCTCATTCTCACAATGCTTCAATGTGGTGGTCTGATCACCATAAGACATAGGAGCAGAATTAGGCCATTTGCCTATCGAGTATGCTCCGCCATTCAATCATGGCTGATCCACATTTCCCTCCTCAGCCCCACTCCCTGGTCTTCTCCCCGTAACCTTTGATGCTGAGTCCAATCTAGAACCTATCAAGCTCTGCCTGAAATACACACAAGTTCCACAAATTCACCAGCTGCTGGCACAAATTTCTCCGCATCTGTTTGAAATAGACCCCCCTCTATCTTGAGGCTGTGCCCTCTTGTCCTGAACTCCACCGCCATGGGAAACATCCTTTCCACATCTACTCTGTCCAGGCCTTTCAACATTCGAAAGGTTTTAATGAGATCCCCCCTCATCTTTCTAAATTCCAGCGAGTACAGACTCAGAGCTATCAAACGTTCCTCGTATGATAATCCTTTCATTCCTGGAATCATCCTTATGAAATGAACCTTCTGCAATGCCAGCACACCTTTTCTTAGATGAGGAGCCCAAAATTGTTCACAATACTCAAGGTGAGGCTTCACCAGTGCCTTATAAAGCCTCAGCATCACATCCCTGCTCTTGGATTGAATGCTATCTGAACCCTTCGAATTGAATGCTAACATTGGATTTGCCTTTCTCACCACTGACTCTACCTGCAAGTTAACATTTAGGATGTTCTGCAGAATGACTGCTAAGTCCATTTTCATCTCAGCTTTTTGGGTTTTCTCCCCATTTGAAAACAAAAATCTGCACATTATTTCTACTACCACAGTGCATGGCCATGCATTTTCCAACATTATATATCACTTGCCACTTTCCTTCCCATTCTCCTCATTTAAGTCCTTGTCCAGCCTAACTGTTTCCTCAATACTACCGGCCCCTCCACCAATCTCTGTATCATCTGCAAACTTGGAAACAAAGCCATCTACTCTAGGACATGAATTCAGGACTGAAGGGTGTCCTTTTAGAACTGAGAAGCAGAGAAATTACTATAGTCAGTGTGTCGAAAATCTGTGGAATTTGTTGCCACAAGTGGCTGTTAAGGCCAAGTCATATTTAAGGCAGAGATAGATCGGTTCTTGATTTGTCGGGGCATCAAAGGGAATGGGGTGAAAGCACGGATGTGGGGATGACTGCAAGAATTGGATCAGCCCATGTTTGAATGGTGGAACAGACTCAATGGGCTGAATGGCCTATTTCTGTTCCTATATCTTATGGTTTATTCCATCAGCTAGATCTTGATATACAGCATAAAATGAAGGTGCCCTGTGGAACACGGGTCACTGACAGCCAACCAGAAATGGATCCGCTGTTTCCTACCAATCAGCCAATGTTCTAACCATGCCTGTACCTTTTCTGTAATACCATGGCCTCTTAACCTGGTTACCACCTTCATGTGTGGCACCTTGTCAAAGGCCTTCCGAGATTCCAAATATACAACATCCACTGCATCCCCTTTATCGATCCTGCTTGTAATCTCCTCAAAGAATCCCAACAGGTTTGTCAGGCAGGATATTCCCTTAGCGAAGCCATGCTGACTTGTCCTATCTTGTCCAGTGTCACCAGTCATTCCATAGCCTCACACTTAACAATTGACTCCAATTTCTTCCCAACCACAGAGGTGAGGCAAACTGGTCAATAATTTCCTTTCTGTTGCCTTCCTCCTTACTTAAAGAGTTAAGTGACATTTGCCATTTTCCAGTCCTCTGGCACCATGCCAGGGTCCAGTGATTTTTGAAAGATCATTTGAAATGCCTCCTTAAGTTCTACTGCGACCTCTTTCAGAACACTGGGGTGCAGTTCATCTGGTCTGGGTGACATGTATCTTCAGAGCTTTCAGCTTTTTGAGCAGCTTCTCCCTTGTAACAGTTACTGCGCTCACTTCTCTTCCCTCGCACTCTTCAACACCGGGCACAGTGCTAGTGAAGACTGGTGCAAAATATTTGGTTTATCTGCCATCTCTTTATCCTGTGTTATTCTATATCTGGACTCATTTTCTAGCAGCCCTATATCCACTCTCATCTCTGTTTTATTTTTTTACAATACTTGAAAAACAATTTGATATTGTTTGCTGACTTGTTTTACAAAGACAGGTATGTAAAAAGGGCCTGAAGGATCTTTGGAGATCAGAGTCACCCCAACTACAACCTGTACCAGTTGCTACCATCCGGGATACGGTACCACAGCATAAAAGCCAGGAGCAACAGGCTCCGGGACAGCTTCTTCAACCAGGCCATCAGACTGATTAACTCGTGTGGACACAACTGTATTTCTATGTTATATTGACCAGCATGTTATACATATAATTCATCGTAAATTACTATAAATTGCGCATTGCACATTTAGATGGAGACGTAACGTAAAGATTTTTAATCCTCATGTATATGAAGATGTATTTAATAGTCAATTCAATTCAACTCAATTTCTTGTTTGTTTTTTCCCACCCAATCATCCTTTTAGTTCCTCTCTGTAGATATTTAAAAGCTTCCCGCTCCTCTGTCTTCCTACTAATTTTTGTTTAGTTGTATGCCCTCTCTTTTGCCTTTACAATAATTTGTCTTCCCTTGTCAGCTTTACTAATTTGCCATTTGAGTATTCATTTATTTTTGGAATGCACCTATCCTTCACCTTTCTCATTTTCCCAGAAACTGACACCATTCCTGCTCTGCTCTCATCCCTGCCAGCATCTCCTTCCAATTTGCTTTGGCCACCTCCTCTCTCAGACCACTGTAATTTCTTTTACTCCTGTGAAATACTACAATGTCAGGCTTTACTGTCTCCTTATCAGATTTCAAGTTGAACTCGGTCATGTTGTGAGCTCTGCCTCCTAAGGTTTCTTTTAACTACTCACCTCTGGTTCAATACATAACACCCAATCCAGTAGAGCTGTTCCCCGAGTAGGCTCAACGACAAACTGCTCTAGAAAGCCATCACATTGTATTCAACAAGCTCACCCTCTTGAGATCCTTTACCAACCTGATTTTCCCAATTGACCTGCATGTTGAAATCTCCCGTGATTATCATAACATTGTCCTTTTCATCAGCCTTTTTTATTTCCAGTTGTAATCTGGGGGCCTCAACCCACTGACTGTTGGGAGGCCTGTATATGACTGGTGCCAGTGTCATTTTTACTTTTGCAGTTCCTTACCTCAACCCACAAGATTCAACATCTTCCAATCCTATGTCACATCTTGCTGCTGATTTACCAGCAGAGCCACACCACCCCCTCACCCGACCTTCCTATACCACCAACACATTGTGTAACCTTGGACATTCAAATCCCAACTACAACCATCCTTCCGTCACGTTTCCGTGATGGCCACAACATCATACCTGACAATCGGTAATAGTGCAACAAGATCATCCACCTTATTTTTCATACTCCATGTATTGGGACATAACACTTTGTGTACTGTATCTGCTACCCTTTTTAATCCTGCATCCCTAATGCACTGATACTCACCCTGCTGGCTGCAATTTTGTCCTCGCATCTGTCCGCCCTATCTGAGTCTGACTGCACGCTATCTTTGCATTTTACCATCAATCCTATCCCTTCACACCAGTTCCCGAACCCACCCCCCCCAACAAATTAGTTCAGACCCTCCCCAACAGCTCTATCAAACTTCTCTGTGAGAATATTGTTCTCCCTCGGGTCGAGGTGCGACCCATCCCTTTTGAGCAGTTCGTTCCTCCACCAGAACAGATCCTGATGATCCAAGAACCTGAATCCCTGTCCCCAGCACCATCTTCTCAGCCATGGTTTATCTGTCAATTTATCCTGTTTCTACGCTCACCAGCACGTGGCACAGGCAGCAATCCAGAAATTACAACCCTGGGGGTACTGCTTCTGAGCTTTCTACCAAGCTCTCCAAATTCTATTTTCAGGACCTCTTTGCTTTTACTTCCAATGTCATTGTCCCAAAATTTACCAGGATATCTGGCTCTTTTCCCTCCCTCTCTAAAATGCTGCAGACACGATTCGAGGCATCCCTGACCCTGGCACCCAGGAGGCAACATACCATTCGGGTGTCCTGTTCACATCAATAGATTCTCCTGTCTGTTCCCCTGACGATTCAGTCCCCGATCACGACCACTCCCCTCTTCTGCCTCTAACAACAGTGAGAGTTGCTGATCCGGAAGGGGGAAGACCTGTGTCAGTCAGAGTCTGCACTCACAGGACACATGAAGGACTTGTGTATTTTCCTGACAATCCCTGTCACCACACTGATACCTGCTTTTATTCCCTACAATATTATCATCAGTATTAAATTCCCAGCTCCTCTGGTAGATCCTAACTCATGTCCTGCTGTGTTAGTGCATTTGACTGGGATCAGGACACAGTGGTCCATCTGCCTGTTCCGTGTATTGGTTCTATTGGGACCCTGTGGTGGTGTGTTCAGGGGTCTGACATCTCCAGCTGACCATGTGACAGTGATGCCTCCCAGTCGGTGGGGTTGATGTGAAATAAACTTCAGTTCCCCTTCAGCCCAGTATTATAGACAATCTTTGCCTCAAATTGAAACTAAATTGAGCTTCATAAATAAGGAGAAATGAATCTTTGTAAGTTTTACCTCGATTAATAGCATCAAGTGTTTCTCTAAGCACTGTGTTCAACAAATAGAGGTGATCGAATTTTTCAACCGGTAGGGTCTCATCTGTCACTGACAATTCCTGGTCATCGTCATTAATCCTGTAAATATTAAACTGCTGGTTATAAATTGCTATTCTGAACTATTTTACAAATCCATTCAGGGTTTCAGTAAAGAGCCTGTCCTACCTTCTGTTCCGATGAGCTTCCTTCTGAAATAAATAAAACACAAATCAGATTAGACTTGGACTTTCTGTCCACATCCTGAATTTCATCCAAATCATTACAAGGCGTAGAAAATTCCCAATTTCACAGTCACTCACATACACGGACAATACAGAACCACGGGGTAAATTACAGGGAAAGTTTCTGAATGTCAGACCATTATCGAGAGGATGAAACTTACAGGGAAGACAGGACAGGCTGTGCATTATCATCTGGATATGACGTCAGTCTGATAGGATGGAGGAATTTAAGATCAGTGATGTATGTGATTGTGTGCGGGTGGAGGAAGTACCTCTATTTATGGGGAGACTCGTGGGGTGATGTAATCCCAGATGGATTATGAAAAATTCCACAAGAAATGTAGTGAAGAGGATGTGGAACTCAATGCCACAGGAGTGGTTGAAATGGAACGGCAGAGATTGAATGTAATGGGGAGGCTGAATAAACACGTGAGGGACCAGGGAGTTCAGGGCACTGTTGCTGGTTGTGGTGAGTAGGTGGGTGGAGGATTGTGAAGCAGGGAAACTGATAGAAGATGGACCTAATGGCCTGTTTATGATAGAGAATGGGATATAATCCCATGTGAAATATATCCAAAAAATAAAGAGACAGTGAAAGTTTCCATAATCTGATGGAAACCGGATACGGAGAATAAGTCTAATTGTGTGGGTCACATTCTTTGTTCTCACTGATTGACAGAGAGACCCTCACTCAAACCGGACCAGACACACTCACAGCCTGTGACTGGAACTGGGTGTTAATGGGAGTTTTAGAGGATATTTAATGCGGTAATTAAGGAAACAGTCAGCAGCTCTGTGTTATGATCGGAGTAGATAATTTCAGAGAAGTTTGCATTCAGTCCTGGGATGTACAGAAGTTGTGGAAGTCCAGTTATGGGACAATAGACAATAGGTGCAGGAGTAGGCCATTCGGCCCTTCTAGCCAGCACCATCATTCACTGTGATCATGGCTGACCATACACAATCAGTACCCTGTTCCTGCCCTCTCCCTTGACCCTGCTATCTATAAGAGCTCTATCTAACTCTCTCTTGAAAGCATCCAGAGACTTGGCCTCCACTGCCTTCTGGGGCAGAGCATTCCACATATCCACCACTCTCTGGGTGAAAACGTTTTTCCGCATCACTGTTCTAAATGGGCTACCCCTTATTCTTAAACTGTGGCCTCTAGTTCTGGACTCACCCATCAGCGGGAACATGCTTCCTGCCTCCAGCGTGTCCAATCCCTTAATAATCTTGTTATTATGGGACAACAACAACCCTGAATAGTTGCATCAATTGTCTGGTGAGAAACAGTTTACTGCCATTTGTAAATGCTGTGTGTAGGAGCAACACGTCTGTTTTCTATCTGCATTGTATTCTGTGTTACGTGTTTATTATGGTAACTCGTCACGTGAGTGGGGATGTGGTAAAAGCGAAGGGAAAGAGTTACGTATCTGTACTTTGCTCTGGGCAGTTTTGAGCTGGGGACAGGCGGATGTCATTCTGTTCTTGTCCGCTGTGTTGCAGCTTAATTTACAATGAATTACCCTGAAGTTTCATTGCTTCAAGATTGTGTTTTGCAAATGAAGGACTGAAAGCATATCTTGGACATTTTGAAATGTCATTATTTGAGTGATGGGAGGGTGCATCATGCAGGTATAACAACTTGTGTGAGGTCGCCAGCAGCGGCAATTGATCTGTTACAATTGGCCTCTGTGCTGTGTTTATTTCAAATATACCACTGTTCTTGTAGTGCCCTTTGACAGAAACAAATTGAAATATAATCCCTCACCTTGAGAAATATCACACTGTCTTTTTGATCCATCTGTTCGTTTAACTTAGTGATTTCCTCCTGAACAATCCTTATATTCTCTTGAATAGCAAGAAGATTTTTCTCCATTCGATTGAGAATCCTCTTCTCCTCCTCCCTGAGATCCCTGAGTAAGCACTGCTCTTTCTCAGTGATAATCTGGCGCAGTTCAGCAAACTGGGATGTGACGTGGGACTGAAGGCTGTGAGACTCTTTCTGTTGAATGAAAGGTGAAGATTAATATACAGCATTGCTGTATTCTGTTTCCTTTTGTCATTAAGTTTGGTCTATTAGACTCACATTTTCCTGAAACCTGTCCTCACTTATTGACCCATAAACTCCCATCTGATTCATGCACACCCTTCCCACCTTTACAGGGTTAACGGTAATTAGCCATACATCCGGCATGTCCTTGGGATGTGTCGGAGTCTCTCGTTTTCACAGGGAGAGCATGCAAACTCCACACAGACAGCAGCAGAGGTCAGGATCGAACCCAGGTCACTGGAGCTGCGATACTCTGCGATTCTGCGTTAAATGGAGCAAAACTCGACAGTAATATCAGAAATTCCACTCAGGAAGCCTCACCCGGACTCTGGAAATCTTCTCTTTCTGTTGCTGCTCCTTTTCCTGGAAGTCTGATTTCTTTTTTGTGAGAGAGTCTAAGGAAGATTTTAGCTCATCCTGGAAGTCAGAGAGTGAAGGGAATAGAAACAAAGATGCATCAAAAGAAACAGGTGATCAAACCCGATTATCGCACAAAATGCCGGAGGAACTCAGTGAGTCAGGGAGCATCTATTCAGGGGAAATAAACAGTTGGTGTTTTGGGATGAGACCCTTCATTAGGACTGGGAAGGAATGGATAGAAGCCAGGATAAAAAGGTTGGGGATAAGAACCAGCTGACAGATGACGGATGAGAAAACGTGAGGGGGAATGTGGGGGAGGATGATGAAGTGAGAAACTGCGAGGGGACAGGTGGAAGAGATAAAGGGCTGGAGAAGAAGGAATCTAATACGAGAGGACAATCGATCATGGAAGAAACGGGCCTGAATGGTGACGAGGGAGGAGGTTAGAAGTCAGGTGTAGCACTTGTCCTGCTTGCAGGTGTCAGTGCCAGGAGGGAGATCAGTGGGGAGGAGCGAATGGATCAGGGCGATACAGTACGTAGAGCACGATCCGTATGGAGAGCGGAGAGTTGCGGGTTGAGGAGGTGGGCAGCAGGAGGGATAGATGGTAGAAGTTTAAACTGAATGATCAGTTTATTTTGGAGGCTGATGGTATATATGTATGAGAAAATGAATTGAGTATCAAATTAACGTTCATTTTACCGTGTACATTTTAACAGCTTCTTTAATCAGCATGAATCGGTTTTCTTTGTGTTCCTTCACACCTGCACAGATCAGTGTCTTGTCCGTTTCACAAAACAGCTTCAGTTCTTCCTTATGTTCCTCGCAGTGACATTTACTTCCCTTCCCTTTCGGATTCAGGTTTAGATTTCGAGCTCTTTCAGCCAGATTTCCTAAGGCCCGATTCACCCTGAGGGTGCGGTCAGCAAACACCTCTCTACATTCCGGGCAGGAGTTTCTCTCCTCCCTTTCCCAGCACCGTGTGATACAAGAGCGACAGAAGTTGTGTCCGCACTCCAGTGACACCGGATCGGTGAAGAAATCCAGGCAGATGGGACAAATTACCTCCTCGGTCCAACTCTCGACCTGTCCTTTCGAAGCCATGTTAATTCCCAGCACTTCCTGATTCAGAATGCTTTCACTTTCGGGGAGTTGCTGATCCCCTGCAGTACCGCGATTGTCCACTACGCGCGCTGTAGTCTTAGGGAGTGAACATTATGTTGCTCTCTGTGGAAAGGAATTGTGGTAATTTCCAGATCAGTGAGGGATCAGAAATAGATTAAGCAGATCAGAACTGAATGAAAACTCAGCCATAGACTGCCTAAGCCCTGATATGATAGGAGAAGGGTCGGGCATCCCGTAAAAACCCAGTGTGACAGAAACGTCAAATGAATCTCCACAGGCCTCATCCCTGCGGTCGGAAGGACCTTCCCCTGGAAGACGATTGACGATTGAAGTCGTGTGGTGAGAGGAGAAGCCAGACGCCAATCAATCCCAGGCCCTGGACAGGGGACTCTGACGAGATGCTGCTGGCCGCCTGTGTCCCGGTAGGCGTGATGGGCTAAATTAGAAGCAGAACAGAAATGAAGCCAGAGAGAAGAGCCCGGTTCAGTCTAAGGCAGGACTGAAAGGGGCAAGTTCTGTAAAGAGTGGCAGAAGAGACTGCAGATGCTGGAATCTTGAGTAAGAAACGTGATGACGAGGAACTGAGTGGGTCGGGCAGCAAATGTGGAGAGAAATGTACAATCAACTTTCCAGGTTGGGATCCTTCATCTGGAATGTCTCAACCCAAAATGTCGATTTTCCATTTCCCTCCACAGACGCTGCCTGACGAGCTGTGTAACTCCAGCAGCTCGTTTTTACTTTTCTCCAGGTATAAAGAGAGTCAGGCTGGGGTGTAACATGATGGTTCAGTAAATATTTAAAACAATTATTAAATTAGTTCATACCATGTAATGTAATGTGCTGTAGATTTCTATGTTTCTGTATGAACTCCTCATCTTCTAACAAGGCAAGGATCAGGCATCCTGACTGACCATCAAATTCTCTGATTGTATTCCTGTCTGCATGAGAATGGGCAATTTCTGTCTTTAATCAACCTGTGACTTGACTCAATTTGTTCTTTGGTATTATTTCAGTTCTGGTCATGTCCCACAACACTGCAAAGAGAACTTGTTACTACATGTCTGATCCTGGAGATGTTCTAATTCCTTGGACTCCCTCCCCCCAGCTGATTGACAGTGATGGCAATGGCAATGACATGAAAGTAGTTACTCTCATTGGAGTGTGGCACTTTTGTGATGTGAAAGCCATAACTCAGCTGGCATCGAGGACAAAGCTGTTTTCTCTCCTTCTTTACCCAGAGAGAACTAAATCTGACTGAAGGATTTTTTTTTGCCATACAGCATTAAATGAAATTTTTACTGATTGGAAGGTAGATTTTTCATCCAAGATTAACTCGGAAATATATTTTTGCTTCGAGTTTCTAATCCTTGCATTTATACAGCTGGACCTCGGCAGTGTTTGAGAGAGATATTCGCTCACAATTCCTCGACTGAACCGGGACAACGCTGGCAGAGACACGCATGGCTGCCTCTTTACCCAGAAGGCCGCACGAACGAGAAACCTATCTATCAGGCACCAAAAATCTACGATGCGCATGCGCCGCAGAGATGGCGGCGGCTGCAGCGCTCGTCAGCTGAAAACTTCCCGGGGCTCGGGTACGGATCGGGGGCTGAGAAAGAGGGAACGGACCGGGGCTGTCCTGGAGTGCAGGACCAGTGCGGCAGGATCTCACAGTAATAACCCTTCAATCGTGTCTCAGACACCGGAGATTACTTCCCCCCCTGAGACCCTTCTACCCACGACCGGTCCTTGTGTGCCTCTCGCCTACTGAGCGCATGCGCGATATTCGGGATGACCTGCGACCTCCGCGCATGCGCATGCGAGTAAACAGGAGAAAAACTTAAGATGTGAGAAATCCAAAGCAACAGACGGGAAATGCTGGAGGAAAATCAGAGGGGCCTGCAGCAACTATGGAGAGGAGAGAACAGTCGGCGTTTCAGACCGAGACCCTTCTTCAGGACTGGAACGGAAGGGAGGGAGAAAGAATGTGAGGGGAGGTGAGATAATAGTGTGAACAGAAACGTGGACTGGACAGTTCTTTGTGGGTCTCCAGTACCACTCATCACCACTTCCGGCAGAGAACCACTTGCAGTGCAAACTGGGGTCTGTCTGTGTGGTGAACTACATATACCTGTCTGGACACGCCCCCTGCCGACTGCTCCTGTGGCTTCTCCCACAGACCCCTGGATAAAGGCGATCAAGGCCTGAGCCCGGCCTCTCAGTCTCCAGGATGTAGTATGGTGGTCACTCACTGCTTGTTCCTTCTTCCAATCAATAAAAGCCGATATCTCGCCTTGCGTCTCAGAGTGAGTTATTGATGGTGCATCAGTCTGTCAGGAAGGCAGTAATCTAGGAGTGAGTGAGTTTGTCCACGCCCATCCTTTGCAGGTTGTTGCACTGAAGACGCGACTGGATTGTATTGAAGGCACTGGCGAAATTAAAAAAAAGCGATTCTCACAATACCAATGTGAGTGAGCTCGCTGCAACAGGTAGATTATGTATCCACACCCTCATGAGGTTGGTAGGCAAACTTTAGAGCGTCCAGGATAAGTCAGAACCAGCCTCTCGGTCACCGTCATCACAGGAGATGTGAGGGCAGTTAGTCTGTCGTTATTAAGTTCAGATGGAGTCGCCTTGTTGAGCAAAGGAACCAAACAGGAAGTCTTCCACAGCACCGGTATCTTTTCTCGACTCAGTCTCAGATTGTAAAGGTGAGACAAAGTACCAGAGAGCAGGCTCACACAGGCCTTCAGTGTCCTGGGGCTGATACTGACAGGATCAGCAGATGTAGACTCTCCGGCTGTCTCCTACCCTGACCAGTCACTGTCAGACGGGTCAGCAGATGTAGTCTCTCCGGCTGTCTCCTACCCTGACCAGTCACTGTCAGACGGGTCAGCAGATGTAGTCTCTCCGGCTGTCTCCTACCCTGACCTGCAGTCACTGTCAGACGGGACAGCAGATGTAGTCTCTCCGGCTGTCTCCTACCCTGACCTGCGGTCACTGTCAGACGGGACACTCCAGGCTACTTACATTCTAAGATGGTGCTGCGCTTGTGACAGCTTGTTGCTGCAGCTCCTACGTTTCGCCGTTTTTTTTCTGTGTTCTGTGAGACATTCTGGATTACTGAGTGTCAGGAGTGGACAATCCCATGTGCTGGAGCTTTTGGAAAGCATCTGTTGGATAAGTCACCGACACCCAATGGGATGTACCCCAGGACACTGTGGGAAGTGAGGGAGGAGATTGCTGAGCCTCCGGCGATGATCTTTGCATCATCAATGAGGACGGGAGACGTTTCAGACGATTGGAGGGATGCAGATGCTGTTCCCTTTTCCAAGAAAGAGAGTAGAGATCGCCCAGGAATGTCACAGGCTACAACGGGACATTGATCGGATGCAAAACTGGGCTGAGAAGAGGCAGATGGAGTTCAACCCAGAGAAGTGTGAGGTAGTTCATCTGGTAGGTCAAATATGATAGCAGAACGTAGTATTAATGGTAAGACTCTAGGCAGTGTGGAGGATCAGAGGGATCTTGGGGTCCGGGTTCACAGGACACTCAAAGCTGCTACACAAGTTGTATTTGTGGTAAAGAAGGCACGCGGTGCATGGGTTTAAGAGCTGAGAGGTAATGTTGCACCTATATATGACCCTGGTCAGACCTCACTCTGATTACTCTGCTTATTTCTGGTCGCCTCACTACAGGAAGGATGTGAAAACCATAGAAAGGGTGCAGAGGAGATTTACAAGGATGTTGCCTGGATTGGGGAGCATGCCTTATGAGAATCGGTTGAGTGAACCTGGCTTTTCTCCTTGGAGCGACGGAGGATGAGAGGTGACCTGATGGAGGTGTACAAGATAATGAGAGGCATTGATCATGTGGATAGTCAGAGGCTTTTTCCCAGGGCTGAACTGGCGAGCACGAATGGAGGTATACTGAAGGTGCTTGTAAGTAGATACAGAGGAGATGTCAGTGGCCTGTGTTTTTTACGCAGAGAGTGCTGAGTGCGTGGAATGGGCTGCCGGCGACCGTGGTGGAGGTTGAAACGATAGGGTCTTTTCAGAGACTCCTGGATAGGTACATGGAGCTATGGGCAAGCCGAGGCAGTTCTACGATAAGGACATGTTGGGCTCAGTGTTGTGCTGCAGGTTTTCTTTGCTTCTGTGTTCTGTCATCCACCTGTTGCAGTGAGCTCACTCCCACTGGAATGATGCTGGTGGCATTGTGAGAATCATCACTTTAAATCGCTCTAGTGCCTTCAGTGTAATCTATCCGCGTCTTCTGAGCAAGAAATTGCAAAGAATGGGTGTAGACAAATTCACTCTCTCCTGGATCACTGCCTTCCTGGCAGACAGACCCCAGTTTGTACCGCTCGGTAGTTCTGTGCCTGAAGTGGAGGTGAGTGTCTCTGAAGCCCCACAAGGGACTGTCCTGTCTCCGTTTCCGTTCACACTGTGCGCCTCAGACTTTCAGTACAACTCTGAGTCTGGCCACTTGCAGAAGTTCTCTGATGACTCTGCGGTAGTTGGGTGCATTAGAGATGGGCAGGAGTCGGGGTACAGAGGACTGGTGGACAGGATTGTGGAATAGTGAGGAGGAATCACCTGCTCCTGAATGTGGCCGAAACCAGGGAAATGGTGATTGATTTTAGGAGGAAGAGGACAGTGACGAGTCCTGCACACATTCTGGGAGCAGAGGTCACTGTGGTGGAGGACAATTAGTTGGGTGTTCACCTCGGGTAAAGACATGACTGAAAAACCAACAGAAAGGTTGTTTTCAAGAAGGGGATGAGTAGACTTTGTCTTCTAAGGAAGCCGAGATGCTTGAATGTGTGAGGCAGGTTGGTGCAGATCTTTTACCAGTCTGTTGTAGCGAGTGCAGTCTTCTTTGCTGCTTTCTGTTGGGGGAGCAGCATCGGTGCAAAAAGACAAAGTAAACTCATCAGGAGACATGGATCCATTCTTTGATAAACTTACCGATTATGGACAATCTGTCATATCCTCTCCATCACCTACCCGACAGGCAGCAGATTCCCCATCCCTCTTTCTAACAGACTCACTCATCCCCGCCGTCTCAAGCATAGTTACAGAAATTGTTTCTTACCAACTGCAAGAGTTCATCTTTCTGAGATAGGTGAACACACATCTTAGTTCAATAATCCCTGCATTATTATTTCATGCAATATTATTGCACATTGGTACAGTATTACTGTGTATATTATTATTCTCTACTTTCTTATTAGTAAAGTCTGCACACTGTTAAGTGTATTTCTAAATGTTGCTGCTGTAACGAAATGAATTTCCCACTCAGGATCAATAAAATATTATTATTCTCCAGCCCTTTATCTCTCTGACTCATTAACTTCTCAGCTCTTTACTCTCCCCGTCTCCCGGTTTGCCCTATCACTTCATCTCCCCCCACATACTGACTTTCCAGTCCTGAAGAAGGGTGTGGGTCTGAAACGCCGACTGTTCTCTCCTCTCCATAGTTGCTTTCTGCCCCACTGAGTTCCTCCACGTGTTGCTTTGGATTTCCGCGTCTGCAGATTTTTTAATCCTGTTTAAACCAATGCGCATGCGTGGGCGGCACAGCCAATCGTGAACATTGCGCATGCGCTCAGCAGACGAGAGGCTCTCGGGGATCGGACGCAGGTAGGAGCGGGGCCGCGGGTGGGAGCTTAATCACCGGCGTCTGAACCGCGATTAAAGGAAAATTACCATGAGCTCCGTCCACACTGGTCCCGCACCTCAGGACAATCCCGGTCCTTTCCGTCTCTCTCAGTCCCACGATTTACCCGAGTCACGGGGAGTTTACGGCGGTTGAGAGCTGGCGGCGCCGCCATTTCTCCGGCGCATGCGCATCGCTGGGTCCTTGGATGGCTGATGGACAGGTTTCTCCGCCGTGCTGTCTTCTGGGTAAGGAGGCAGCCATGGTTGACAGGCCAGCGTTGTCCCCATAGAGATTGTCCCTAACGCAGCGACTTCCAGCCATGTAAATCCGAGGATCAGTACCTCGGAACAAAAATATAGTGTCCGGTTACTCTCAGATAAAGAGTCTACCTCCCAGTCGGTGAGAATGTCAATTACTATTGTATAGCATAAAAAAAATCCTCCGGTCAGCTTTAGTTCTCTCTGGGTAAATAACGATATGAAACACCTTTGTCCTCGATGACAGGTGACCTGTAGCTTTCACATCACAAAAGTGCCACACTCCAATGAGAGTAACTACTGCCCACCCCTTCATAGTCATTGGCATTGCCATCGATGGGTTCATCACTGTCACTCAGCTGGGGGGAGGGGATCCCAGTAATTAGAAAATCTCCAGGATCAGACATGTAGTAACAAGTTCACTTTGTCGTGTTGTGGAACATGAACTTGAAATAATACCAAAGGACAGAGACAGACTGAGCCAAGTCATAGGTTGATTGAAGGCAGAAGTAGAGCCCTTTCTCATACAGACAGGAATACAGTCAGAGATTTTGTTGGTCAGTCAGGAGGCTTGATCCATGCCTTGTTAGAAGATGGGGAGTTCACATATAAACACAGAAACATAAGTCTGCAATTCATTACAGGCCCTTCGGATGACAACCTCATGCCGACCATATAACCTACTCTAGAATCTGCCAAGAGTTTCACTACCAAATATCCCTCTATTATTCCCAGCTCCACGTACCTACTGAACAGTGTCTGAAAAGACCCTTATTGTATCCACCTTTACCACCGTCGCTGGCAGTGCATTGCACGTACCTACCGAACAGTGTCTGAAAAGACCCTTATTGTATCCACCTTTTCCACCGTCGCTGGCGGTGCATTCCATGTACCTGCCACTCTCTGTGTGAAAAGAGAGTGAAAAAAAAAGCTTATCTCTGGTATCCCCCTTGTACCTACTTCCAAGCACCTTAAAACTATGCCCCCTCATGTTGGCTCGTTCAGCCCTGGGGAGAAACCTCTGGCTATCCACACGATCAATGCCTCTCATCATCTTATACAACTCTCTCAGGTCACCTCTCATCTTCCATCGCTCCAAAGTTTACTCAGCCTACTCTTGTAAGGCGTGCTCTCCAATCCAAGCAACATCCTTGTCAAACTCCTCTGCACCCTATTTAGAGTGTTTTTTCCTGTTGTGAGGTGATCAGAATTGAACACAGTGCTAAAAGTAGGGCCTAACGAAGGCCTTTTATATCTGTAGTAGTACCTCACCACTTTTGAACTCAGTCCCATGTCTGATGAAGGCCTTCTTAAAAACATTGTCCAGCTGCGTAGCAGCTTTGCATGAACTATTGACATAGATCCCACGATCTCGCTGCTCCTCCAAACTGCCAAGAGTCCTATCATTAATATTGTATTCTGTCTTCAAATTGGACCTACCGAAATGAACCACCAGGTTGAACTCCATCTGCTTCCCACAGTCACCTGTGGTATATCTCAACATGAGATGAACTGGGTGATATTCTGATGCCAGAGCTCACATTGAGAGATGATCTTATAGAAACATGCAAAATTATGATTCAGATAGTTAAGGTAGAGGTAGAAAAGTTGTTTCCACTGGTAGTTGAGAGTAGAACTAGAGGACATCACTTTAACATTCGGGGCATTTGGGATGGAGATGAAGATTTCCCCCAAGAGTTGGGAATCTATAGATTTCTCTGCCCAATGAAGCAGTGGAGGCTACCTCAGTAAATGCATTTGAGACGAGGTTGGATAGATGTTTGCAAAGAAGGGGAATGAAGGGCGATGGGGAAAAGGCAGGTTGGTGGAGACGGGCCAGATGATGTTCTCCTACTCCTTTTCCTTATGTTCTCACCACAGACTAAAATCTCACCTGAAAAACTGTCCTTCACCTATTGATGTCCTTTCAAATATTTTTACAGGTTTGAAATGGCAGAACACTTGTGCATGGGCTGTCTATTTACGGATATATAAGGATTGGCCAAATATTTTCTTTGCAAGACCGACACATCTATTGTCAATCCTTGGAGATGAAGAATTATCCCATCCCAGCTGGAAATGTGTTTTGTGTCTGAAATGAAGTTTTCTGTTGTAACTCAGTGTTATCCACTGGAACCGGGAGCTGAGAACACACCAGCATTTGCTCACTGGAGATCAGTTCTTCAACTGCATTGATTGTAGAAGGGATTCAAACATCTGACTGTCTGAATTGCCAGATGATTGATCGCAGTGAGATATCATTCTCCTTCTCTCAGTGTGGGAAGGGATTCACTCACAGCCTACCCGCAGACACGCCAGTGAGTTCACAGTGGGGAGAGGCCATTCACCTGCTCAGTGTGAGGGAGGGAAACTACCCAGTCATCCAGCCTGAAGATACATCAGGAAGTTCACACCACAGTGAGATGCTACACCTGTTCTGACAGCGGGAAGCAATTCATTCTGTCGTCGGTGCTAAATATACATCTGAAAATTCCCCAGTGAGAAGACAGTAACCTGTTTACATGGTGGGAAGGCATTCACACACTCAACCATGCCACAGTGACACCAGCAAGTTCACACCGGGGAGAGGCCAATCACCTGCTCTGTGTGCGAAAGGATTCACTGAATCATCTCAACTGAATGAACACCAGTGAGTTCACACTGAAAAGATGTCGTTCACCTGCTTAGACTGTGGGAAGGGATTCACTCGTTCATCCACACTACAGAGACACCAGCGAGTTCACACCGGGGAGAGGCCATTCACTTGCTCTGAATGTGGGAAGGGATTCAGTGACTCATCCAAACTTGTGAGGCACTACCGAGTTCACACTGGGGAGAGGCCGTTCATTTGCTCTGAATGTGGAAAAGGATTTGCTCGGTCATCTCAACTGACTGAACATCAGCGAGTTCACACTGGGGAGAAACCGTTCAGCTGCTTTCAATGTGGCAAGGGGTTCACCCAGTCATCTCATCTGAAAGTACATCAGCGAATTCACACTGGGGAGAAACCGTTCAGCTGCACTGAATGTGGGAAGGGATTTACTGATTCATTCTCCCTTGTGAAGCACTGCCGAATTCACACTGGGGAGAAGCCATTCACGTGCTCTGAATGTGGGAAGGGATTCACTGACTCATCCCACCTTGTGAAGCACTGCCGAATTCACACTGGGGAGAAGCCATTCACATGCTCTCAATGTGGGAAGGGATTCACTCAGTCGTCTCATCTGAATGTACATCAGCGAATTCACACTGGGGAGAAGCCGTTCAGCTGCTCCGAATGTAGGAAGGGATTCGCTGATTCATACTCCCTTGTGAAGCACATCCGAATTCACACTGGGGAGAAGCCATTCACGTGCTCTGAATGTGGGAAGGGATTCATTGACTCATCCCACCTTGTGAAGCACTGCCGAATTCACACTGGGGAGAAGCCGTTCACGTGTCGTGAATGTGGGAAAGGATTCACTGCGTCATCCAACCTGGTGAGGCACTGCCGAACTCACACTGGGGAGAAACCGTTCACCTGCTCAGATTGTGGAAAGGGATTCACTCGGTCATCAGGCTTGAAAGTCCATCAGCGAGTTCACACTGGGCGATGCCAGTCACCTGTTCTGATTGTGGGAATGAATTCGCTCAGACATCTCAACTGACTGAACATCAACTGCTCAGACTGTGGGAAGGCATTCACACACTGATCCACACTGCAGAGACAGAGGTGGGTTCACACTGGGGTGAGTGTGATCACCTGCTCAGACTGTGGGAAGGCATTCACACACTGATCCACACTGCAGAGACAGAGGTGGGTTCACACTGGGGTGAGTGTGATCACCTGCTCAGACTGTGGGAAGGCATTCACACACTGATCCACACTGCAGAGACAGTGGTGGGTTCACACTGTGGTGAGGGTGGTCACCTGCTCTGACTGGGATGGGTTTCAATCAGTCATTCATCCTTGTGTCACCGTATCAAGCTTTGACCCAACGTGAATCTGAGAGATCATAAGCTTCAGAGGACGTAATTCACTCAGGTTCACCAATGGAATATTAAAGGCAGTGGTTCAGGGCAGGTTATTTTTGAGCTTTCAGCGGTGGCCACTCCACAGTCAGGATGGATTATCAAGAAAACCTTCATTAGCTGGAGCAAATGGAGCTGTCACTGTTGGAGTGGACAGAGTTGGAGCGGAGACTTTGAGGCTTTAATTCTTTGAGGTTTCAGTGGGGAGAGCAGTCAGTCAAAGAAGGCAAAATCATGATGGATGTAGAATTTTTTTTGCCCCTTCTTTACATTTTCTCAGTTGATACAGTGGAGATGACAGGCGGGGTGGTGGAAAGCTGCTTTCTGGGATGTGGGAAGGCAGAGGACCCTGCTGTGTCCCTGATAACTACACCTGTGAGAAAGGCATCCAGCTTCAGCTCTGAACAATCCACATTACGGAGTTGCAGCTGGAACTGGATGAACTCCAGATCATTCAGGAGGCTGAAGGGGTGATAGGTAGGACATTTGAGAGGTATTTGCACCCAAGGTGCACGGCACAGGGAACTGGGTGACAGTGAGGAAGAAACTGGACTCTCTGTTTCCCCCTGTGCCCATCCCTCTGAACAACACAGGTATCACTTTAGGTACAGTCGGGGATGGTGGGATGACATGGCAAAGAAAAGTCACAGCAATAGGGTCTCTGGCACTGAGCATGGCTCTGAGACTGAGAAGGGCAGGGAGGAGAAGAGGTGAGCTGTGTTGTTACGTGGCTTGTTAGCTCAGGGAACTGACAGGATGTTCTGTAGGTGAGAATGAAATTCCAGGATGAATGAAATGAGAATGAAATTCCCTCCTGCATGCTGGCATCTGGGTCATCTCAGGTTGAGTGCTCAGCATTCCCCAGGAGGGTGAACAGTGAAGGTCGTGGTCCATGTGGGTAACAATGATATGGGCTGGTAGAGTAACAAGGTTAAGTTAAGGGAGTTCAGGGAGTGAGGTGCTAATTGAAAGGACAGCTCCTCCAGGCCTGTGATCTCAGGACTGCTGTCCGTGTGATGTGGCAGGGATCAGAAGATTATACAGTTTAACATGTGGCTAAAGAGTTGGTGCAGGAGGGAGGGGATAAGATTTTTGGATCATTTGAGCTTGTGAGGATTGCTGTGTACAGAGGAGTGAGAGTGTGTAGGTAGGGACAGCACATCACTAACGGAATGTGACTGGGCACACAGGTCTCTCTGTCTCTCTCACAAACACATCAGTGGAGTGGGGAGGGAGGGGAGTGAGAAGGGGAAGGGGAATGAGGAGGATGGAGTTCGGACTCCTTCACAAAGTCCCACACTCACCCAACCCTCCCCTCTGGAATTGGTCCCATTCCCTCCCCAAGATTGGGGGTGAGCATTGAGTCACCTTGCCAACAAGAAAAGGAATTGTTCGATAACATCTGCTTAACACATTTTGATAATAAATTTACATTGAACTTGAACATTGAAATTACTGTTGGTAAAACATGTACTGATGGGAAATGGTCTCAGTGAAGGTCCGAGAGTGGAAAACGAACCGGTGTTCAGCCCCCCCTGCTCCGTGCCAGACAAGAGCCCCTAAATGAGTCTGCCCGTGTGTCTTTTATTTCCCTTCTCAACCCCATTCCCTGCCCTCTCCCCATGACCTTTGATGCCTTTACTGATCAAGCACTGATCAACCTCTGCTTTAAATAATCACTTGGCAACTGTGCCGTCAGTGGCAATAAATTCCACAGGCCCCTCATCTACCTAAATGCATGCTGTCTGGTATTAGGTATTTTGACCCGAAGATTTAAAATGGCAGCTATCTACTCTATCTATATCTCTTTTAATCTTATCAAGCCGTGTCAGGGCACCCTGAGCCTCCTCCACGTCAAAGAAGCAGCCCAAGTTTGTCCGAACTCTCCTTACACAGTAGCTCATGCCTCTAATCCAGACAACATCCTGGTGAACCTCTTCTGCAAACTCTCTAAATGCTTGATCTCTGCTATTGGACATTTGGACGCAGAAGGTTAAAAGTGGCAGCTCTCTACTCTGTCTATACCTCTGGTAATCTGATCAAGCTCTCTCAGCTCATCCTGAGCCGCCTTCACAGCAGAGAAAACAGCCCAAGTTTGTCCGAACTCTCCTTACACAGCAGCTCATGCCTCTAATCCAGACAACATCCTGGTGAACCTCTGCATTGCTGTCCTAAACCCAGCGGAGTAATAGGCTTTAAGTAAATAAATGGTGCGTTGTTGATTAATAAGAGTGTCAAAGGTGACGGGGCAAAGGCAGCAGAATGGGGTTTAGAGGGATAATCCAATAGTCGTGATCGAATGGTGGAGAAGACTCAATGGACGGAATGAGTATTTCAGTTCCTATGACTTGTGGTGAGATGGCGGAGCGGTGGGGAGTAAGGTGAGTGTCAAGTCAAACTTGAGTTTCTAGAAAGCATTGGGACCTAGAGGCAAAAGAAAATAATATTTATATGGTTAAAAGCAAGAACAAGAATTTACTGATAGACCAGACAGAACCTACTGCCTGAAACAGTTTGGTATCAGTTTGCATCATCACGCCGGCAGTCCGAGAGCAGCGTTGGAATCTGCGGTAAGATGCCGAACTTTAAATAACTGGAGACCGTTTCATGGAAAAGAGCACCGCTGTCACTGCGTTTGAGTTAACTCCGACACGGGGCCCATCGCGCGCAGGCGCTTCTTGGAGATGACGTGGGGCTTAAGAGCTCGCGAACCTTCGAGAGAGTTCGCCCGGTCGGAGGCCATAACGGTTCAGTAGAGAAACCGAGGTGCAGGTCCGAATTCGTCTACAAAATCCGAGAGGCAGCCAGTTTTTCACCTCAACCTTAACCTGAACCTAATGAAAACTTATGACTGATTACTTATGACATTTTTTATGACTTATGACTAAGAACTAACGGAACTAACTGCCGCAGTTGCGAAAAATATAAGGAAAAGTTGTTTGGTCATTGAGTGGAAACCAGTTAAAAACCTTCAGGTAGGCGCATTCAATCTCTTTCAAGTGGGGAGGCTGCACATGTTCAAACAACAGAACAAGAACTCCGACTTGACAGTGAAAAACTGGTTGACAGTGAAAAGGCAAACACGAGGAAATCTGCAGATGCTGGAAATTTAAGCAACACTAAGCTCTGGACCACTAAGCGCTTCTCCTTATAGATGCTGCCTGGCCTGCTGCGTTCCACCAGCGTTTTGTGCGTGTTGACGGTGAAAACACTGCTTTACAGTGAAAATGCTGCTTGACAGTGGGAAAAAAAACTTTTTGACCGGGAAACTGGAGGACAGGAAACGGAAATCTGGGAGACTTGAGCTGGAGCAGTAGGAGCAATAACTTGGAATCCTTAAGAAGGAAGAAAATCAAGTTGAGATAAAACAACATCAAAGCGCCATTAAAAAGTTGTACTTGCCCTTTCAACTGTGAACAGCCTGCAGGCGGAATCAAACATGGCTGATCAAGCTATTGGGAAATCAGTTGATCAACTCAAGGTAAAGCGAACGACAGCAAAATGATTATTTTCTCGTCTGGCCAACAGTATTACCAGGGCCCATCAAAACATGTCTGAAGAGAATCTCGGAGTCAGTTTCAATAAACTCACAGCAGAAGCCGAGAAAGTCATGGAAGCCAATGATGATGTGGGGGCCGGATTCATTGCGGAACGGGAGGCGGAGCTGAACGCAGAGAAAGTAGCCGTGTTAACTGAACAGCAAAAAGCCGACCTGGCAAAGACGGCAAATGAATGTGAGTTGAAACGGAAGGAGGTCAGAAGCCTAATCCAGGAGACTCTTTGGAACAACTTTGGAAATGTTGAAATGTTCACAGCACTACAAGCAGCAGAGGATGAATGTGAAACCGTCGCTGCTGTACAACCCGATGGCCACCAGGAGGCGTATGACTTCATGCTTAACCACCTGCAACGACTGGTACAGACAGCGAAGGAGGTGCATGGTCGGTGGAAATGCTGGATCCCGCCAGGTGATCGGAAGCAACTTCTGAGTCGCCTAAATTGGCTCGAACTCCACATCACCAAGTTGGTTTCCAAGAAAGAAAGGAGAAAGGAGGATGCTGAAAGACTAACACCAACGGCTTTTCCTCCAATTTTCCCACGCCAGCCATCAGACTGAAACTGACGGCCCTCTCCAAGTTTACTGGCAGAAAACGTGATTTTCACAGATGGAGAAAGGACTGGGAAGCACTCCTGAGGCAGGGAGAGCCGACCTGTTCAAGAGAGGTGATAAAGATTCAACTACCGGACAGTCTGGACCACCAAATCAGATGAGACCTTCGCCTCTCTACGTATCACACTGCAGATGACATCTTCCGTGTTCTCAAAAACCGCTATGGGAATCGAACGCGCATTGCTGTTGAAATTGTGGAGGAGTTACAGAAAATGCCAGAAATTATCAGCCACGGAAAATAATGGAATTAATTTAAACTGTGCAGAAGGCACTTCACGACTTGAGTGGCCTTGGAGACAGGGATGCTATCAAAAATCCGCTGGTGACAAGTTCAATTGAAAGTAAACTTCCAGAAATTCTCAAAAAGGAATGGCTGGTCTATGTCGCTGACAGGGGAAATGCTGTGGCACCAGATAATCGGTTTGACAGTCTCTTGGAATTCCCCAAAGAGCAAGAGAGCGTATATGAGCAGCTGGAGCCACTGAGGGTTGAAGAGCCGAGTAGAAGAGAAACCAGGGCTGAGCCAAGTCTACCAAGTCGGGCGACGACCATGCACGGTGTGTCGTCTGCGGTGATGGAAAGCACAAAAGGAAGCTCCACTTTTGCAAACGGTTTCGAGCACCAAAGCTACCAGAAAAAGAGGCTGCTGTAAGAAAGGTGGCGGCATGCAAGAGGTGTATCAAGGTTCATGATGACTGTTCATATTATAAACCCGCCTGTCTGTGTAAAGACCAAGACTGCAAGGATGAGCGTACTCCCGAGCATCATTACTATCCGTGCCCCAATGCTGACATAAAGAAAAGCAGAGCAGGTCAGGAAAAGAGCAGTTTCGGTCCAGAGGAAGATAAAGGCAGGAAGAAATATGGAGAGGATTAGGATGAGTTCTTCAGAAAAACTTGCACCGGAATTGGCCAAACAGTGTTGCGATGTATTTTCAAACACCGCATCCAGAGCCTTCCGCACTGTGACAGATAAGCCGGGCCTTCCGGTGGAAAGTGGATTGTAAGAGATGCCGGTGAATATGATGCTTCTCGAAGTCACAGCTAATGCTGGACAAAAATAGGGACGTTAATTGACTTGGCTTCAGACAACAATTATAGAACCCAGAAGGCTGCAAGTAGACTGAACCTCAGGAGTGAGGAAATCACTGTCGTCGTCCATGGGGTTGCGGGGATGAAGATTCGGGTGGAGACAAAGCAGTACCTTCTAAACGCCACTCCCAAGGGCACTCTCAAATCACAGCAATCGGGTTGTTATTGTCTAGACTCCACAAATATCCACAAACTTGTGACACCGAAGCAACAGCAGAAATTCTTCCCAGACATACCGCCTGATGAACTTGTGCGACCCAGAGAAATAGATTTACTCATGAGCCATAGTGAAGGTCAGCTGGCGTCTCAGAGAGTCAGAGCTGGTGGGGACCTCGTGCTGTGGGACGGACGCCTGGGGAAGATGGCCAGAGGAGCACATCCTGCCCTCTTTGAGGAGCTGTCTGTGTCGGTCCCCATGTCCAAGTCACAGTTTGCAAGGTCAATGAGAGCGGCTGCTGTCCAGTACGAGGAGCTCACCAGCAGAGTCCGAGAGCAA
>NW_026780128.1:0-53445 GCF_030144855.1 Hypanus sabinus
TGAGTGTTGTAGTTATGATCGTTATGGATGATACCTGAGTGGTGTAGTTATGATCGTTAGGAATGATATCTGAGTATTGTAGTTATGATAGGGATGATACCTGAGTGGTGTAGTTATGATAGTTAAGGATGATACCAGAGTGCTATAGTTATGATAGTTAAGGATGATACCTGAGTGTTGTAGTTATGATCGTTAGGGATGATACCTGAGGTGGTGTAGTTATGATAGTTAAGTGATGATACCTGAGTGGTGTAGTTATGATCGTTAGAGCTGATACCTGAGTGGTGTAATTATGATAGGGATGTTACCTGAGTGGTGTAGTTATGATCATTAGGATGATACCTGAGTGGAGTAGTTATGATAGGTAAGGATGTTACCTGAGTGGTGTAGTTATGATAGGGTTGATACCTGAGTGGTGTAGTTATGATCATTAGGGGTGATACCTGAGTGGTGTAGTTATGATCGTTATGGATAATACTTGAGTGTTCCAGTTATGATCGTTAGGGATGATAACTGAGTGGTGTAGTTATGATCGTTATGGATGATACCTGACTGGTGTAGTTTATGATCGTTAGAGATGATACCTGAGTGGTGTAATTAGCATCATCAGGGATGATCCCTGAGTGGTGTAGTTATGATCGTTAGGGATGATACCTGAGTGGTGTAGTTTTGATCGTTAGAGACGATTACCTGAGTGGTGTAGTTAGCATCATCAGGGATGATACCTGAGTGGTGTAGTTATGATCGTTAGGGATGATACCTGAGTGTGTAGTTATGATCATTAGGGATGATACCTGAGTGGTGTAGTTATGATCGTTAGGGACGATACCTGAGTGGTGTAGTTATGATGGTTAGGGATGATACCTGAGTGGTGTAGTTATGATCATTAGGGATGATACCTGAGTGGTGTAGTTATGATCGTTAGAGATGATACCTGAGTGGTGTAGTTATGATCATTAGGGATGATACCTGAGTGGAGTAGTTATGATCATTAGGGATGATACCTGAGTGTTGCAGTTATGATCGTTAGGGATTATAACTGAGTGGTGTAGTTATGATCGTTATGGATGATATCTGACTGGTGTAGTTATGATCGTTAGAGATGATACCTGAGTGTTGCAGTTATGATCGTTAGAGATGATACCTGAGTGGTGTAGTTATGATCGTTAGAGCTGATACCTGTGTGGTGTAATTATGATAGGGATGTTACCTGAGTGGTGTAGTTATGATCATTAGGGATGATACCTGAGTGAGTAGTTATGATAGGGATGACACCTGAGTGCTGTAGTTATGATCGTTAGAGATGATACCTGAGTGGTGTAGTTATGATAGGGATGATACCTGAGTGGTGTAGTTATGATCGTTAGGATGATACCTGAGTGGTGTAGTTATGATCATTAGGAATGATATCTGTGTATTGTAGTTATGATAGGGATTGATACCTGAGTGGTGTTGTTATGATAGTTAAGGATGATACCTGAGTGCTGTAGTTCTGATAGTTAAGGATGATACCTGAGTGTGTAGTTATGATCGTTAGGGATGATACCTGAGTGGTGTAGTTATGATAGTTAAGGATGATACCTGAGTGGTGTAGTTATGATCGTTAGAGCTGATACCTGAGTGGTGTAATTATGATAGGGATGATACCTGAGTGGTGTAGTTATAATAGTTAAGGATGATACCTGAGTGGTGCAGTTATGATCATTAGGATGATACCTGAGTGGAGTAGTTATGATAGTTAAGGATGATACCTGAGTGGTGTAGTTATGATCGTTAGAGCTGATACCTGAGTGGTGTAATTATGATAGGGATGATTCCTGAGTGGTGTAGTTATAATAGTTAAGGATGATACCTGAGTGGTGCAGTTATGATCATTAGGGATGATACCTGAGTGGAGTAGTTATGATAGGTAAGGATGATACCTGAGTGTGTAGTTATGATAGTTAAGGATGATACTTGAGTGGTGTAGTTATGATAGTTAAGGATGATACCTGAGTGGTGTAGTTATGATAGGGTTGATACCTGAGTGGTGTAGTTATGATCGTTAGAGATGATACCTGAGTGGTGTAGTTATGATAGGTAAGGATGATACTTGAGTGGTGTAGTTATGATAGTTAAGGATGATACCTGAGTGGTGTAGTTATGATCGTTAGAGATGATACTGAGTGGAGTAGTTATGATAGGTAAGGATGATACTTGAGTGGTGTAGTTATGATAGTTAAGGATGATACCTGAGTGGTGTAGTTATGATAGGGTTGATACCTGAGTGGTGTAGTTATGATCGTTAGAGATGATACCTGAGTGGTGTAGGTTATGATCGTTAGGATAATACCTGAGTGTTGCAGTTTTGATCGTTAGGGATGATAACTGAGTGGTGTAGTTATGATCGTTTTGGATGATACCTGACTGGTGTAGTTATGATCGTTAGAGATGATACCTGAGTGGTGTAGTTATGATATGGTTGATACCTGAGTGGGTGTAGTTATGATCGTTAGAGATGATACCTGAGTGGTGTAGTTATGATTATTAGGATGATACCCTGAGTGGTGTAGTTATGGTAGTTAGGGATGATTCCTGAGTGGAGTAGTTATGATCGTTAGAGATGATACCTGAGTGGTGTAGTTATGATCATTAGGGATGATAACTGAGTGGTGTAGTTATGATCGTTAAGGATGATACCTGAGTGGTGTAGTTATGATCGTTAGGGATGATACCTGAGTGGTGTAGTTATGATAGGGTTGATACCTGAGTGGTGTAGTTATGATCATTAGAGATGATACCTCAGTGGTGTAGTTATGATCATTAGGGATGATACCTGAGTGGTGTAGTTATGATCGTTAGGGATGATACCTGAGTGGTGTAGTTATGATCGTTAGGGATGATACCTGAGTGTTGTAGTTATGATCATTAGGGATGATAACTGAGTGGTGTAGTTATGATCATTATGGATGATACCTGAGTGGTGTAGTTATGATAGGGTTGATACCTGAGTGGTGTAGTTATGATCGTTAGGAGATGATACCTGAGTGGTGTAGTTATGATAGGTAAGGATGATACTTGAGTGGTGTAGTTATGATAGTTAAGGATGATACCCTGAGTGGTGTAGTTATGATCGTTAGAGATGATACCTGAGTGGAGTAGTTATGATAGGTAAGGATGATAACTGAGTGGTGTAGTTCTGATAGGGATGATACCTCACTGGTATAGCTATGATCGTTAGGGATCATAACTGAGTGGTGTAGTTATGATCGTTATGGATGATACCTGAGTGGGTGTAGTTATGATAGGGATGATACCTGAGTGGTGTAGTTATGATCATTCGGGATGATACCTCAGTGGAGTGTTTATGATAGTTAAGGATGATACCTGAGTGGTGCAGTTATTATAGTTAGGGATGATAACTGAGTGGTGTAGTTATGATAGGGATGACACCTGAGTGGTGTAGTTATGATCGTTATGGATGATACCTGAGTGGTGTAGTTATTATAGGGATGATACCTGAGTGGTGTAGTTATGATCATTCGGGATGATACCTCAGGGGTGTAGTTATTATAGTTAGGGATGATAAACTGAGTGTTGTAGTTATGATAGGGATGACACCTGAGTGTTGTAGTTATGATCGTTATGGAGATACCTGAGTGGTGTAGTTATGATAGGGATGATACCTGAGTGGTGTAGTTATGATCATTCGGGATGATACCTCAGTGGTGTAGTTATTATAGTTAGGGATGATAACTGAGTGGTGTAGTTATGATAGGGATGACACCTGAGTGTTGTAGTTATGATCGTTATGGATGATACCTGAGTGGTCTAGTTATGATCGTTAGGAATGATATCTGAGTATTGTAGTTATGATAGGGATGATACCTGAGTGGTGTAGTTATGATAGTTAAGGATGATACCTGAGTGCTGTAGTTATGATAGTTAAGGATGATACCTGAGTGTTGTAGTTATGATCGTTAGGGATGATACCTGAGTGGTGTAGTTATGATAGTTAAGGATGATACCTGAGTGGTGTAGTTATGATCGTTAGAGCTGATACCTGAGTGGTGTAATTATGATAGGGATGTTACCTGAGTGGTGTAGTTATGATCATTAGGGATGATACCTGAGTGGAGTAGTTATGATAGGTAAGGATGTTACCTGAGTGGTGTAGTTATGATAGGGTTGATACCTGAGTGGTGTAGTTATGATCATTAGGGGTGATACCTGAGTGGTGTAGTTATGATCGTTATGGATAATACTTGAGTGTTCCAGTTATGATCGTTAGGGATGATAACTGAGTGGTGTAGTTATGATCGTTATGGATGATACCTGACTGGTGTAGTTATGATCGTTAGAGATGATACCTGAGTGGTGTAGTTAGCATCATCAGGGATGATCCCTGAGTGGTGTAGTTATGATCGTTAGGGATGATACCTGAGTGGTTTAGTTATGATCATTAGGGATGATACCTGAGTGGTGTAGTTATGATCGTTAGAGACGATACCTGAGTGGTGTAGTTAGCATCATCAGGGATGATACCTGAGTGGTGTAGTTATGATCGTTAGGGATGATACCTGAGTGGTGTAGTTATGATCATTAGGGATGATACCTGAGTGGTGTAGTTATGATCGTCAGGGACGATACCTGAGTGGTGTAGTTATGATCGTTAGGGATGATACCTGAGTGGTGTAGTTATGATCATTAGGGATGATACCTGAGTGGTGTAGTTATGAACGTTAGAGATGATACCTGAGTGGTGTAGTTATGATCATTAGGGATGATACCTGAGTGGAGTAGTTATGATCATTAGGGATGATACCCGAGTGTTGCAGTTATGATCGTTAGGGATGATAACTGAGTGGTGTAGTTATGATCGTTATGGATGATATCTGACTGTTGTAGTTATGATCGTTAGAGATGATACCTGAGTGTTGCAGTTATGATCGTTAGAGATGATACCTGCGTGGTGTAGTTATGATCGTTAGAGCTGATACCTGAGTGGTGTAATTATGATAGGGATGTTACCTGAGTGGTGTAGTTATGATCATTAGGGATGATACCTGAGTGGAGTAGTTATGATAGGGATGACACCTGAGTGCTGTAGTTATGATCGTTAGAGATGATACCTGAGTGGTGTAGTTAGCATCATCAGGGATGATCCCTGAGTGGTGTAGTTATGATCGTTAGGGATGATACCTGAGTGGTGTAGTTATGATCATTAGAGATGATACCTGAGTGGAGTAGTTATGATAGGGATGATACCTGAGTGGTATAGCTATGATCGTTAGGGATGATAACTGAGTGGTGTAGTTATGATCGTTAGGGATGACACCTGAGTGGTGTAGTTATGATCATTATGGATGATACCTGAGTGGTGTAGTTATGATCATTAGAGATGATACCTCAGTGGTGTATTTATTATAGTTAGGGATGATAACTGAGTTGTGTAGTTATGATAGGGATGACACCTGAGTGTTGGAGTTATGATCGTTATGGATGATACCTGAGTGGTGCAGTTATGATAGGGATGATACCTGAGTGGTGTAGTTATGATCATTCGGGATGATACCTCAGTGGTGTAGTTATTATAGTTAGGGATGATAACTGAGTGGTGTAGTTATGATAGGGATGACACCTGAGTGTTGTAGTTATGATCGTTATGGATGATACCTGAGTGGTGTAGTTATGATCGTTAGGAATGATATCTGAGTATTGTAGTTATGATAGGGATGATACCTGAGTGGTGTAGTTATGATAGTTAAGGATGATACCAGAGTGCTATAGTTATGATAGTTAAGGATGATACCTGAGTGTTGTAGTTATGATCGTTAGGGATGATACCTGAGTGGTGTAGTTATGATAGTTAAGGATGATACCTGAGTGGTGTAGTTATGATCGTTAGAGCTGATACCTGAGTGGTGTAATTATGATAGGGATGTTACCTGAGTGGTGTAGTTATGATCATTAGGGATGATACCTGAGTGGAGTAGTTATGATAGGTAAGGATGTTACCTGAGTGGTGTAGTTATGATAGGGTTGATACCTGAGTGGTGTAGTTATGATCATTAGGGGTGATACCTGAGTGGTGTAGTTATGATCGTTATGGATAATACTTGAGTGTTCCAGTTATGATCGTTAGGGATGATAACTGAGTGGTGTAGTTATGATCGTTATGGATGATACCTGACTGGTGTAGTTATGATCGTTAGAGATGATACCTGAGTGGTGTAATTAGCATCATCAGGGATGATCCCTGAGTGGTGTAGTTATGATCGTTAGGGATGATACCTGAGTGGTGTAGTTTTGATCGTTAGAGACGATACCTGAGTGGTGTAGTTAGCATCATCAGGGATGATACCTGAGTGGTGTAGTTATGATCGTTAGGGATGATACCTGAGTGGTGTAGTTATGATCATTAGGGATGATACCTGAGTGGTGTAGTTATGATCGTTAGGGACGATACCTGAGTGGTGTAGTTATGATCGTTAGGGATGATACCTGAGTGGTGTAGTTATGATCATTAGGGATGATACCTGAGTGGTGTAGTTATGATCGTTAGAGATGATACCTGAGTGGTGTAGTTATGATCATTAGGGATGATACCTGAGTGGAGTAGTTATGATCATTAGGGATGATACCTGAGTGTTGCAGTTATGATCGTTAGGGATTATAACTGAGTGGTGTAGTTATGATCGTTATGGATGATATCTGACTGGTGTAGTTATGATCGTTAGAGATGATACCTGAGTGTTGCAGTTATGATCGTTAGAGATGATACCTGAGTGGTGTAGTTATGATCGTTAGAGCTGATACCTGTGTGGTGTAATTATGATAGGGATGTTACCTGAGTGGTGTAGTTATGATCATTAGGGATGATACCTGAGTGGAGTAGTTATGATAGGGATGACACCTGAGTGCTGTAGTTATGATCGTTAGAGATGATACCTGAGTGGTGTAGTTAGCATCATCAGGGATGATCCCTGAGTGGTGTAGTTATGATCGTTAGGGATGATACCTGAGTGGTGTAGTTATGATCATTAGAGATGATACCTGAGTGGAGTAGTTATGATCGTTAGGGATGATACTTGAGTGGTGTAGTTATGATAGGGATGATACCTGAGTGGTATAGCTATGATCGTTAGGGATGATAACTGAGTGGTGTATTATGATCGTTAGGGATGACACCTGAGTGGTGTAGTTATGATCATTATGGATGATACCTGAGTGGTGTAGTTATGATCATTAGAGATGATACCTCAGCGGTGTATATATTATAGTTAGGGATGATAACTGAGTGGTGTAGTTATGATAGGGATGACACCTGAGTGGTGTAGTTATGATCATTCGGGATGATACCTCAGTGGTGTATTTATTATAGTTAGGGATGATAACTGAGTGGTGTAGTTATGATAGGGATGACACCTGAGTGGTGTAGTTATGAACGTTATGGATGATACCTGAGCGGTGTAGTTATGACAGTTGGGGATGATACCTGATTGTTGTAGTTATGATCGTTAGGGATGATACCTGAGTGGTGTAGTTATGATAGGGATGATACCTGAGTGGTGTAGTTATGATCGTTAGGATGATACCTGAGTGGTGTAGTTATGATCATTAGGAATGATATCTGTGTATTGTAGTTATGATAGGGATGATACCTGAGTGGTGTTGTTATGATAGTTAAGGATGATACCTGAGTGCTGTAGTTCTGATAGTTAAGGATGATACCTGAGTGGTGTAGTTATGATCGTTAGGGATGACACCTGAGTGGTGTAGTTATGATAGTTAAGGATGATACCTGAGTGGTGTAGTTATGATCGTTAGAGCTGATACCTGAGTGGTGTAATTATGATAGGGATGATACCTGAGTGGTGTAGTTATAATAGTTAAGGATGATACCAGAGTGGTGCAGTTATGATCATTAGGGATGATACCTGAGTGGAGTAGTTATGATAGTTAAGGATGATACCTGAGTGGTGTAGTTATGATCGTTAGAGCTGATACCTGAGTGGTGTAATTATGATATGGATGATACCTGAGTGGTGTAGTTGTAATAGTTAAGGATGATACCTGAGTGGTGCAGTTATGATCATTAGGGATGATACCTGAGTGGAGTAGTTATGATAGGTAAGGATGATACCTGAGTGATGTAGTTATGATAGTTAAGGATGATACTTGAGTGGTGTAGTTATGATAGTTAAGGATGATACCTGAGTGGTGTAGTTATGATGGGGTTGATACCTGAGTGGTGTAGTTATGATCGTTAGAGATGATACCTGAGTGGTGTAGTTATGATAGGTAAGGATGATACTTGAGTGGTGTAGTTATGATAGTTAAGGTTGATACCTGAGTGGTGTAGTTATGATCGTTAGAGATGATACCTGAGTGGAGTAGTTATGATAGGTAAGGATGATACTTGAGTGGTGTAGTTATGATAGTTAAGGATGATACCTGAGTGGTGTAGTTATGATAGGGTTGATACCTGAGTGGTGTAGTTATGATCGTTAGAGATGATACCTGAGTAGTGTAGTTATGATCGTTAGGGATAATACCTGAGTGTTGCAGTTTTGATCGTTAGGGATGATAACTGAGTGGTGTAGTTATGATCGTTTTGGATGATACCTGACTGGTGTAGTTATGATCGTTAGAGATGATACCTGAGTGGTGTAGTTATGATATGGTTGATACCTGAGTGGTGTAGTTATGATCGTTAGAGATGATACCTGAGTGGTGTAGTTATGATCATTAGGGATGATACCTGAGTGGTGTAGTTATGATCGTTAGGGATGATAGCTGAGTGGTGTAGTTATGATCGTTAGGGATGATACCTGAGTGGTGTAGTTATGATAGGGTTGATACCTGAGTGGTGTAGTTATGATCATTAGAGATGATACCTGAGTGGTGTAGTTATGATCATTAGGGATGATACCTGAGTGGTGTAGTTATGATCGTTAGGGATGATACCTGAGTGGTGTAGTTATGATCGTTAGGGATGATACCTGAGTGTTGTAGTTATGATCATTAGGGATGATAACTGAGTGGTGTAGTTATGATCATTATGGATGATACCTGAGTGGTGTAGTTATTATAGTTAGGGATGATAACTGAGTGGTGTAGTTCTGATAGGGATGATACCTCGGTGGTATAGCTATGATGGTTAGGGATGATAACTGAGTGTTGTAGTTATGATCATAAGGGATGATAACTGAGTGGTGTAGTTATGCTCATTATGGATGATACCTGAGTGGTGTAGTTATTATAGTTAGGGATGATAACTGAGTGGTGTAGTTCTGATAGGGATGATACCTCAGTGGTATAGCTATGATCGTTAGGGATGATAACTGAGTGGTGTAGTTATGATCGTTATGGATGATACCTGAGTGGTGTAGTTATGATAGGGATGATACCTGAGTGGTGTAGTTATGATCATTCGGGATGATACCTCAGTGGAGTGTTTATGATAGTTAAGGATGATACCTGAGTGGTGCAGTTATTATAGTTAGGGATGATAACTGAGTGGTGTAGTTATGATAGGGATGACACCTGAGTGGTGTAGTTATGATCGTTATGAATGATACCTGAGTGGTGTAGTTATTATAGGGATGATACCTGAGTGGTGTAGTTATGATCATTCGGGATGATACCTCAGGGGTGTAGTTATTATAGTTAGGGATGATAACTGAGTGTTGTAGTTATGATAGGGATGACACCTGAGTGTTGTAGTTATGATCGTTATGGATGATACCTGAGTGGTGTAGTTATGATAGGGATGATACCTGAGTGGTGTAGTTATGATCATTCGGGATGATACCTCAGTGGTGTAGTTATTATAGTTAGGGATGATAACTGAGTGGTGTAGTTATGATAGGGATGACACCTGAGTGTTGTAGTTATGATCGTTATGGATGATACCTGAGTGGTGTAGTTATGATCGTTAGGAATGATATCTGAGTATTGTAGTTATGATAGGGATGATACCTGAGTGGTGTAGTTATGATAGTTAAGGATGATACCTGAGTGCTGTAGTTATGATAGTTAAGGATGATACCTGAGTGTTGTAGTTATGATCGTTAGGGATGATACCTGAGTGGTGTAGTTATGATAGTTAAGGATGATACCTGAGTGGTGTAGTTATGATCGTTAGAGCTGATACCTGAGTGGTGTAATTATGATAGGGATGTTACCTGAGTGGTGTAGTTATGATCATTAGGGATGATACCTGAGTGGAGTAGTTATGATAGGTAAGGATGATACCTGAGTGGTGTAGTTATGATAGGGTTGATACCTGAGTGGTGTAGTTATGATCATTAGGGGTGATACCTGAGTGGTGTAGTTATGATCGTTATGGATAATACTTGAGTGTTCCAGTTATGATCGTTAGGGATGATAACTGAGTGGTGTAGTTATGATCGTTATGGATGATACCTGACTGGTGTAGTTATGATCGTTAGAGATGATACCTGAGTGGTGTAGTTAGCATCATCAGGGATGATCCCTGAGTGGTGTAGTTATGATCGTTAGGGATGATACCTGAGTGGTGTAGTTATGATCATTAGGGATGATACCTGAGTGGTGTAGTTATGATCGTTAGAGACGATACCTGAGTGGTGTAGTTAGCATCATCAGGGATGATACCTGAGTGGTGTAGTTATGATCGTTAGGGATGATACCTGAGTGGTGTAGTTATGATCATTAGGGATGATACCTGAGTGGTGTAGTTATGATCGTTAGGGACGATACCTGAGTGGTGTAGTTATGATCGTTAGGGATGATACATGAGTGGTGTAGTTATGATCATTAGGGATGATACCTGAGTGGTGTAGTTATGATCGTTAGAGATGATACCTGAGTGGTGTAGTTATGATCATTAGGGATGATACCTGACTGGAGTAGTTATGATCATTAGGGATGATACCTGAGTGTTGCAGTTATGATCGTTAGGGATGATAACTGAGTGGTGTAGTTATAATCGTTATGGATGATATCTGACTGGTGTAGTTATGATCGTTAGAGATGATACCTGAGTGTTGCAGTTATGATCGTTAGAGATGATACCTGAGTGGTGTAGTTAGTATCATTGGGGATGATACCTAAGTGGTGTAGTTATGATAGGGTTGATACCTGAGTGGTGTAGTTATGATCGTTAGGGATGATACCTGAGTGGTGTAGTTCTGATAGTTATGGATGATACCTGAGTGTTGTATTTATGATCGTTAGAGATGATACCTGAGTGGTGTAGTTATGATCGTTAGAAATGATACCTGAGTGGTGTAGTTATGAACATTAGGGATGATAACTGAGTGGTGTAGTTATGATCGTTATGGATGATACCTGAGTGGTGTAGTTATGATCATTCGGGATGATACCTCAGTGGTGTAGTTATTATAGTTAGGGATGATAACTGAGTGGTGTAGTTATGATAGGGATGACACCTGAGTGTTGTAGTTATGATCGTTATGGATGATACCTGAGTGGTGTAGTTATGATCGTTAGGAATGATATCTGAGTATTGTAGTTATGATAGGGATGATACCTGAGTGGTGTAGTTATGATAGTTAAGGATGATACCTGAGTGCTGTAGTTATGATAGTTAAGGATGATACCTGAGTGTTGTAGTTATGATCGTTAGGGATGATACCTGAGTGGTGTAGTTATGATAGTTAAGGATGATACCTGAGTGGTGTAGTTATGATCGTTAGAGCTGATACCTGAGTGGTGTAATTATGATAGGGATGTTACCTGAGTGGTGTAGTTATGATCATTAGGGATGATACCTGAGTGGAGTAGTTATGATAGGTAAGGATGATACCTGAGTGGTGTAGTTATGATAGGGTTGATACCTGAGTGGTGTAGTTATGATCATTAGGGGTGATACCTGAGTGGTGTAGTTATGATCGTTATGGATAATACTTGAGTGTTCCAGTTATGATCGTTAGGGATGATAACTGAGTGGTGTAGTTATGATCGTTATGGATGATACCTGACTGGTGTAGTTATGATCGTTAGAGATGATACCTGAGTGGTGTAGTTAGCATCATCAGGGATGATCCCTGAGTGGTGTAGTTATGATCGTTAGGGATGATACCTGAGTGGTGTAGTTATGATCATTAGGGATGATACCTGAGTGGTGTAGTTATGATCGTTAGAGACGATACCTGAGTGGTGTAGTTAGCATCATCAGGGATGATACCTGAGTGGTGTAGTTATGATCGTTAGGGATGATACCTGAGTGGTGTAGTTATGATCATTAGGGATGATACCTGACTGGTGTAGTTATGATCGTTAGGGACGATACCTGAGTGGTGTAGTTATGATCGTTAGGGATGATACATGAGTGGTGTAGTTATGATCATTAGGGATGATACCTGAGTGGTGTAGTTATGATCGTTAGAGATGATACCTGAGTGGTGTAGTTATGATCATTAGGGATGATACCTGAGTGGAGTAGTTATGATCATTAGGGATGATACCTGAGTGTTGCAGTTATCATCGTTAGGGATGATAACTGAGTGGTGTAGTTATAATCGTTATGGATGATATCTGACTGGTGTAGTTATGATCGTTAGAGATGATACCTGAGTGGTGTAGTTAGTATCATTGGGGATGATACCTAAGTGGTGTAGTTATGATAGGGTTTATACCTGAGTGGTGTAGTTATGATCATTAGGGATGATACCTGAGTGGTGTAGTTCTGATAGTTATGGATGATACCTGAGTGTTGTATTTATGATCGTTAGAGATGATACCTGAGTGGTGTAGTTATGATCGTTAGAAATGATACCTGAGTGGTGTAGTTATGAACATTAGGGATGATAACTGAGTGGTGTAGTTATGATCGTTATGGATGATACCTGAGTGGTGTAGTTATTATAGTTAGGGATGATACCTGAGTGGTGTAGTTATGATAGGGATGATACCTGAGTGGTGTAGTTATGATCGTTAGGGATGATAACTGAGTGGTGTAGTTATGATCGTTAGGGATAACACCTGAGTGGTGTAGTTATGATCGTTAGGGATGATACCTCAGTGGTGTAGTTATTATAGTTAGGGATGATAACTGAGTGGTGTAGTTATGATAGGGATGACACCTGAGTGTTGTAGTTATGATCGTTATGGATGATACCTGAGTGGTGTAGTTATGATCGTTAGGAATGATATCTGAGTATTGTAGTTATGATAGGGATGATACCTGAGTGGTGTAGTTATGATAGTTAAGGATGATACCTGAGTGCTGTAGTTATGATAGTTAAGGATGATACCTGAGTGTTGTAGTTATGATCGTTAGGGATGATACCTGAGTGGTGTAGTTATGATAGTTAAGGATGATACCTGAGTGGTGTAGTTATGATCGTTAGAGCTGATACCTGAGTGGTGTAATTATGATAGGGATGTTACCTGAGTGGTGTAGTTATGATCATTAGGGATGATACCTGAGTGGAGTAGTTATGATAGGTAAGGATGATACCTGAGTGGTGTAGTTATGATAGGGTTGATACCTGAGTGGTGTAGTTATGATCATTAGGGGTGATACCTGAGTGGTGTAGTTATGATCGTTATGGATAATACTTGAGTGTTCCAGTTATGATCGTTAGGGATGATAACTGAGTGGTGTAGTTATGATCGTTATGGATGATACCTGACTGGTGTAGATATGATCGTTAGAGATGATACCTGAGTGGTGTAGTTAGCATCATCAGGGATGATCCCTGAGTGGTGTAGTTATGATCGTTAGGGATGATACCTGAGTGGTGTAGTTATGATCATTAGGGATGATACCTGAGTGGTGTAGTTATGATCGTTAGAGACGATACCTGAGTGGTGTAGTTAGCATCATCAGGGATGATACCTGAGTGGTGTAGTTATGATCGTTAGGGATGATACCTGAGTGGTGTAGTTATGATCATTAGGGATGATACCTGAGTGGTGTAGTTATGATCGTTAGGGACGATACCTGAGTGGTGTAGTTATGATCGTTAGGGATGATACATGAGTGGTGTAGTTATGATCATTAGGGATGATACCTGAGTGGTGTAGTTATGATCGTTAGAGATGATACCTGAGTGGTGTAGTTATGATCATTAGGGATGATACCTGAGTGGAGTAGTTATGATCATTAGGGATGATACCTGAGTGTTGCAGTTATGATCGTTAGGGATGATAACTGAGTGGTGTAGTTATAATCGTTATGGATGATATCTGACTGGTGTAGTTATGATCGTTAGAGATGATACCTGAGTGTTGCAGTTATGATCGTTAGAGATGATACCTGAGTGGTGTAGTTAGTATCATTGGGGATGATACCTAAGTGGTGTAGTTATGATAGGGTTGATACCTGAGTGGTGTAGTTATGATCGTTAGGGATGATACCTGAGTGGTGTAGTTCTGATAGTTATGGATGATACCTGAGTGTTGTATTTATGATCGTTAGAGATGATACCTGAGTGGTGTAGTTATGATCGTTAGAAATGATACCTGAGTGGTGTAGTTATGAACATTAGGGATGATAACTGAGTGGTGTAGTTATGATCGTTATGGATGATACCTGAGTGGTGTAGTTATTATAGTTAGGGATGATACCTGAGTGGTGTAGTTATGATAGGGATGATACCTGAGTGGTGTAGTTATGATCGTTAGGGATGATAACTGAGTGGTGTAGTTATGATAGTTAGGGATGACACCTGAGTGGTGTAGTTATGATCGTTAGGGATGATACATGAGTGGTGTAGTTATGATCATTAGGGATGATACCTGAGTGGTGTAGTTATGATCATTAGGGATGACACCTGAGTGGTGTAGTTATGATCGTTAGAGATGATACCTGGGTGGTGTAGTTATGATAGTTAGAGTTGATACCTGAGTGGTGTAGTTATGATCGTTAGGGATGATACCTGAGTGGTGTAGTTATGATCATTAGGGATGATACCTGTGTGGTGTAGTTATGATAGTTAAGGATGATACCTGAGTGGTGTTGTTATGATCATTAGGGATGATACCTGAGTGGTGCAGTTATGATCTTTAGAGATGATACCTGGGTGGTGTAGTTATGATAGTTAGAGTTGATACCTGAGTGGTGTAGTTATGATCGTTATGGATGATACCTGACTGGTGTAGTTATGATCGTTAGAGATGATACCTGAGTGGTGTAGTTATGATCGTTAGGGATGATACCTGAGTGTTGCAGTTATGATCGTTAGAGATGATAACTGAGTGGTGTCGATTTGATCGTTATGGATGATACCTGTGTGGTGTAGTTATTATAGGGATGATACATGAGTGGTGTAGTTATGATCGTTAGGGATGATAGCTGAGTGGTGTAGTAATGATAGTTGGGGATGATACCCGAGTGTTGCAGTCATGATAGTTAAGGATGATACCTGAGTGGTGTAGTTATGATCGTTAAGGATGATACCTGAGTGGTGTAGTTATGATCGTTAGGGATGATACCTGAGTGGTGTAGTTATGATCGTTAGGGATGATAACTGAGTGGTGTAGTAATGATAGTTGGGGATGATACCTGAGTGTTGCAGTCATGATAGTTAAGGATGATACCTGAGTGCTGTAGTTATGATCGTTAAGGATGATACCTGAGTGGTGTGGTTATGATAGTTAACGATGATACCTGAGTGGTGTAGTTATGATCGTTAGGGATGATACCTGAGTGGAGTAGTTATGATAGTTAAGGATGATACCTCAGTGCTGTAGTTATGATAGGGATGATACCTGAGTGGTATAGTTATGATCATTAGAGATGATACCTGAGTGGAGTAGTTATGATCGTTAGAGTTGATACCTGAGTGGTGTAGTTATGATCGTTAGGTATGATACCTGAGTGGTGTAGTTATGGTAGTTATGGATGATACCTGAGTGTTGTAGTTATGATCGTTAGGGATGATACCTGAGTGTTGCAGTTATGATCGTTAGGGATGATACCTGAGTGGTGTAGTTATGATAGTTATGGATGATACCTGAGTGTTGTAGTTATGATCGTTAGGGATGATAGCTGAGTGGTGCAGTTATGATCGTTAGGGATGATACCTGAGTGGTGTTGTTATGATCGTTAGAGATGATACCTGAGTGTTGTAGTTATGATCATTAGGGATGATAACTGAGTGGTGTACTTATGATCATTATGGATGATACCTGAGTGGTGTAGTTATTATAGTTAGGGATGATAACTGAGTGGTGTAGTTATGATAGGGATGATACCTCAGTGGTATAGCTATGATCGTTAGGGATGATAACTGAGTGGTGTAGTTATGATAGGGATGATACCTGAGTGGTGTAGTTATCATCATTCGGGATGATACCTCAGTGGAGTGTTTATGATAGTTAAGGATGATACCTGAGTGGTGTAGTTATTATAGTTAGGGATGATAACTGAGTGGTGTAGTTATGATAGGGATGACACCTGAGTGGTGTAGTTATGATCGTTATGGATTATACCTGAGTGGTTAAGTTATGATAGTTGGGGATGTTACCTGATTGTTGTAGTTATGATCGTTAGGGATGATACCTGAGTGGTGTAGTTATGATAGTTAGGGATGATACCTGAGTGTTGTAGTTATGATAGGGATGATACCTGAGTGGTGTAGTTATGATCGTTAGGATGATACCTGAGTGGTGTAGTTATGATCGTTAGGAATGATATCTGAGTATTGTAGTTATGATAGGGATGATACCTGAGTGCTGTAGTTATTATAGTTAGGGATGATACCTGAGTGGTGTAGTTATGATAGGGATGACACCTGAGTGGTGTAGTTATGATCATTCGGGATGATACCTCAGTGGTGTATTTATTATAGTTAGGGATGATAACTGAGTGGTGTAGTTATGATAGGGATGACACCTCAGTGGTGTAGTTATGATCGTTATGGATGATACCTGAGCGGTGTAGTTATGACAGTTGGGGATGATACCTGATTGTTGTAGTTATGATCGTTAGGGATGATACCTGAGTGGTGTAGTTATGATAGGGATGATACCTGAGTTGTGTAGTTATGATAGGGATGATACCTGAGTGGTGTAGTTATGATCGTTAGGATGATACCTGAGTGGTGTAGTTATGATCATTTGGAATGATATCTGTGTATTGTAGTTATGATAGGGATGATACCTGAGTGGTGTTGTTATGATAGTTAAGGATGATACCCGAGTGCTGTAGTTATGATAGTTAAGGATGATACCTGAGTGGTGTAGTTATGATCGTTAGGGATGATACCTGAGTGGTGTAGTTATGATAGTTAAGGATGATACCTGAGTGGTGTAGTTATGATCGTTAGAGCTGATACCTGAGTGGTGTAATTATGATAGGGATGATACCTGAGTGGTGTAGTTATAATAGTTAAGGATGATACCTGAGTGGTGCAGTTATGATCATTAGGGATGATAACTGAGTTGTGTAGTTATGATCATTATGGATGATACCTGAGTGGTGTAGTTATTATAGTTAGGGATGATAGCTGAGTGGTGTAGTTATGATAGGGATGATACCTCAGTGGTATAGCTATGATCGTTAGGGATGATAACTGAGTGGTGTAGTTATGATCGTTATGGATGATACCTGAGTGGTGTAGTTATGATAGGGATGATACCTGAGTGGTGTAGTTATGATCATTCGGGATGATACCTCAGTGGAGTGTTTATGATAGTTAAGGATGATACCTGAGTGGTGTAGTTATTATAGTTAGGAATGATATCTGAGTATTGTAGTTATGATAGGGATGATACCTGAGTGGTGTAGTTATGATAGTTAAGGATGATACCTGTGTGCTGTAGTTATGATAGTTAAGGATGATACCTGAGTGGTGCAGTTATGATCATTAGGGATGATACCTGAGTGGAGTAGTTATGATAGGTAAGGATGATACCTGAGTGGTGTAGTTATGATAGTTAAGGATGATACTTGAGTGGTGTAGTTATGATAGTTAAGGATGATACCTGAGTGGTGTAGTTATGATAGGGTTGATACCTGTGTGGTGTAGTTATGATCGTTAGAGATGATACCTGAGTGGTGTAGTTATGATAGGTAAGGATGATACTTGAGTGGTGTAGTTATGATAGTTAAGTATGATACCTGAGTGGTGTAGTTATGATCGTTAGAGATGATACCTGAGTGGAGTAGTTATGATAGGTAAGGATGATACTTGAGTGGTGTAGTTATGATAGTTAAGGATGATACCTGAGTGGTGTAGTTATGATAGGGTTGATACCTGAGTGGTGTAGTTATGATCGTTAGAGATGATACCTGAGTGGTGTAGTTATGATCGTTAGGGATAATACCTGAGTGTTCCAGTTATGATCGTTAGGGTTGATAACTGAGTGGTGTAGTTATGATCGTTTTGGATGATACCTGACTGGTGTAGTTATGATCGTTAGAGATGATACCTGAGTGGTGTAGTTATGATAGGGTTGATACCTGAGTGGTGTAGTTATGATCGTTAGAGATGATACCTGAGTGGTGTAGTTATGATTATTAGGGATGATACCTGAGTGGTGTAGTTATGGTAGTTAGGGATGATTCCTGCGTGGAGTAGTTATGATCGTTAGAGATGATACCTGAGTGGTGTAGTTATGATCATTAGGGATGATACCTGAGTGGTGTAGTTAGCATCATCAGGGATGATCCCTGAGTGGTGTAGTTATGATCGTTAGGGATGATACCTGAGTGGTGTAGTTATGATCATTAGAGATGATACCTGAGTGGAGTAGTTATGATCGTTAGGGATGATACTTGAGTGGTGTAGTTATGATAGGGATGATACCTGAGTGGTATAGCTATGATCGTTAGGGATGATAACTGAGTGTTGTAGTTATGATCATTAGGGATGACACCTGAGTGGTGTAGTTATGCTCATTATGGATGATACCTGAGTGGTGTAGTTATGATAGGGATGATACCTCAGTGGTATAGCTATGATCGATAGGGATGATAACTGAGTGTTGTAGTTATGATCGTTATGGATGATACCTGAGTGGTGTAGTTATGATAGGGATGATACCTGAGTGGTGTAGTTATGATCATTCGGGATGATACCTCAGTGGAGTGTTTATGATCGTTAGGGATGATACTTGAGTGGTGTAGTTATGATAGGGATGATACCTGAGTGGTATAGCTATGATCGTTAGGGATGATAACTGAGTGTTGTAGTTATGATCATTAGGGATGACACCTGAGTGGTGTAGTTATGCTCATTATGGATGATACCTGAGTGGTGTAGTTATTATAGTTAGGGATGATAACTGAGTGGTGTAGTTATGATAGGGATGATACCTCAGTGGTATAGCTATGATCGTTAGGGATGATAACTGAGTGTTGTAGTTATGATCATTAGGGATGACACCTGAGTGGTGTAGTTATGCTCATTATGGATGATACCTGAGTGGTGTAGTTATGATCGTTAGGGATGATACTTGAGTGGTGTAGTTATGATAGGGATGATACCTGAGTGGTATAGCTATGATCGTTAGGGATGATAACTGAGTGTTGTAGTTATGATCATTAGGGATGACACCTGAGTGGTGTAGTTATGCTCATTATGGATGATACCTGAGTGGTGTAGTTATTATAGTTAGGGATGATAACTGAGTGGTGTAGTTATGATAGGGATGACACCTGAGTGGTGTAGTTATGTTCGTTATGGATGATACCTGAGTGGTGTAGTTATTATAGGGATGATACCTGAGTGGTGTAGTTATGATCATTCGGGATAATACCTCAGGGGTGTAGTTATTATAGTTAGGGATGATAACTGAGTGTTGTAGTTATGATAGGGATGACACCTGAGTGTTGTAGTTTTGATCGTTATGGATGATACCTGAGTGGTGTAGTTATGATAGGGATGATACCTGAGTGGTGTAGTTATGATCATTCGGGATGATACCTCAGTGGTGTAGTTATTATAGTTAGGGATGTTAACTGAGTGGTGTAGTTATGATAGGGATGACACCTGATTGTTGTAGTTATGATCGTTATGGATGATACCTGAGTGGTGTAGTTATCATCGTTAGGGATGATACCTGAGTGTTGTAGTAAAGATAGGGATGATACCTGAGTGGTGTAGTTATGATCGTTAGGAATGATATCTGAGTATTGTAGTTATGATAGGGATGATACCTGAGTGGTGTAGTTATGATAGTTAAGGATGATACCTGAGTGCTGTAGTTATGATAGTTAAGCATGATACCTGAGTGTTGTAGTTATGATCGTTAGGGATTATACCTGAGTGGTGTAGTTATGATAGTTAAGGATGATACCTGAGTGGTGTAGTTATGATCGTTAGTGCTGATACCTGAGTGGTGTAATTATGATAGGGATGTTACCTGAGTGGTGTAGTTATGATCATTAGGGATGATACCTGAGTGGAGTAGTTATGATAGGTAAGGATGTTACCTGAGTGGTGTAGTTATGATAGGGTTGATACCTGAGTGGAGTAGTTATGATAGGTAAGGATGATACCTGAGTGGTGTAGTTATGATAGGGTTGATACCTGAGTGGTGTAGTTATGATCATTAGGGGTGATACCTGAGTGGTGTAGTTATGATCATTAGGGATGATACCTGAGTGGTGTAGTTATGATCGTTAGGGATGATACCTGAGTGGTGTAGTTATGATCATTAGGGATGATACCTGAGTGGTGTAGTTATGATCGTTAGGGATGATACCTGAGTGTTGTAGTTATGATCGTTAGGGATGTTAACTGAGTGGTGTAGTTATGATCATTATGGATGATACCTGAGTGGTGTAGTTATTATAGTTAGGGATGATAACTGAGTGGTGTAGTTCTGATAGGGATGATACCTCAGTGGTATAGCTATGATCGTTAGGGATGATAACTGAGTGTTGTAGTTATGATCATTAGGGATGATAACTGAGTGGTGTAGTTATGCTCTTTATGGATGATACCTGAGTGGTGTAGTTATTATAGTTAGGGATGATAACTGAGTGGTGTAGTTATGATAGGGATGATACCTCAGTGGTATAGCTATGATCGTTAGGGATGATAACTGAGTGGTGTAGTTATGATCGTTATGGATGATACCTGAGGGGTGTAGTTATGATAGGGGTGATACCTGAGTGGTGTAGTTATGATCATTCGGGATGATACCTCAGTGGAGTGTTTATGATAGTTAAGGATGATACCTGAGTGGTGTAGTTATTATAGTTAGGGATGATAACTGAGTGGTGTAGTTATGATAGGGATGACACCTGAGTGGTGTAGTTATGATCGTTATGGATGATACCTGAGTGGTGTAGTTATTATAGGGATGATACCTGAGTGGTGTAGTTATGATCATTCGGGATGATACCTCAGGGTTGTAGTTATTATAGTTAGGGATGATAACTGAGTGTTGTAGTTATGATAGGGATGACACCTGAGTGTTGAAGTTATGATCGTTATGGATGATACCTGAGTGGTGTAGTTATGATAGGGATGATACCTGAGTGGTGTAGTTATGATCATTCGGGATGATACCTCAGTGGTGTAGTTATTATAGTTAGGGATGATAACTGAGTGGTGTAGTTATGATAGGGATGACACCTGTGTGTTGTAGTTATGATCGTTATGGATGATACCTGAGTGGTGTAGTTATGATCGTTAGGGATGATACCTGAGTGTTGTAGTTAAGATAGGGATGATACCTGAGTGGTGTAGTTATGATCGTTAGGGATGATACCTGAGTGTTGTAGTAAAGATAGGGATGATACCTGAGTGGTGTAGTTATGATCGTTAGGAATGATATCTGAGTATTGTAGTTATGATAGGGATGATACCTGAGTGGTGTAGTTATGATAGTTAAGGATGATACCTGAGTGCTGTAGTTATGATAGTTAAGGATGATACCTGAGTGTTGTAGTTATGATCGTTAGGGATGATACCTGAGTGGTGTAGTTATGATCGTTAGAGCTGATACCAGAGTGGTGTAATTGAGATAGGGATGTTACCTGAGTGGTGTAGTTATGATCATTAGGGATGATACCTGAGTGGAGTAGTTATGATAGGTAAGGATGATACCTGAGTGGTGTAGTTATGATAGGGTTGATACCTGAGTGGTGTAGTTATGATCATTAGGGGTGATACCTGAGTGGTGTAGTTATGATCGTTATGGATAATACTTGAGTGTTCCAGTTATAATCGTTAGGGATGATAACTGAGTGGTGTAGTTATGATCGTTATGGATGATACCTGACTGGTGTAGTTATGATCGTTAGAGATGATACCTGAGTGGTGTAGTTAGCATCATCAGGGATGATCCCTGAGTGGTGTAGTTATGATCGTTAGGGATGATACCTGAGTGGTGTAGTTATGATCATTAGGGATGATACCTGAGTGGTGTAGTTATGATCGTTAGAGACGATACCTGAGTGGTGTAGTTAGCATCATCAGGGATGACACCTGAGTGGTGTAGTTATGATCGTTAGGGATGATACCTGAGTGGTGTAGTTATGAACATTAGGGATGATACCTGAGTGGTGTAGTTATGATCGTTAGGGACGATACCTGAGTGGTGTAGTTATGATCGTTAGGGATGATACCTGAGTGGTGTAGTTATGATCATTAGGGATGATACCTGAGTGGTGTAGTTATGATCGTTAGGGATGATACCTGAGTGTTGTAGTTATGATCGTTAGGGATGTTAACAGAGTGGTGTAGTTATGATCATTATGGATGATACCTGAGTGGTGTAGTTATTATAGTTAGGGATGATAACTGAGTGGTGTAGTTCTGATAGGGATGATACCTCAGTGGTATAGCTATGATCGTTAGGGATGATAACTGAGTGTTGTAGTTATGATCATTAGGGATGATAACTGAGTGGTGTAGTTATGCTCTTTATGGATGATACCTGAGTGGTGTAGTTATTATAGTTAGGGATGATAACTGAGTGGTGTAGTTATGATAGGGATGATACCTCAGTGGTATAGCTATGATCGTTAGGGATGATAACTGAGTGGTGTAGTTATGATCGTTATGGATGATACCTGAGGGGTGTAGTTATGATAGGGGTGATACCTGAGTGGTGTAGTTATGATAGTTAGGGATGATACCTGAGTGGTGCAGTTATGATCGTTAGGGATGATACCTGAGTGGTGTTGTTATGATCGTTAGAGATGATACCTGAGTGTTGTAGTTATGATCATTAGGGATGATAACTGAGTGGTGTACTTATGATCATTATGGATGATACCTGAGTGGTGTAGTTATGATCGTTAGGGATGATACATGAGTATTGTAGTTATGATAGGGATGATACCTGAGTGGTGTAGTTATGATAGGGATGATACCTGAGTGGTGTAGTTATGATCATTAGGGATGATACCTGAGTGGTGTACTTATGATCATTATGGATGATACCTGAGTGGTGTAGTTATGATCGTTAGGGATGATACATGAGTATTGTAGTTATGATAGGGATGATACCTGAGTGGTGTAGTTATGATAGGGATGATACCTGAGTGGTGTAGTTATGATCATTAGGGATGATACCTGAGTGGTGTAGCTATGATCATCAGGGATGATACCTGAGTGGTGTAGTTATGATCGTTAGGGATGATACCTGAGTGGTGTAGTTATGATCGGTAGGGATGATACCTGAGTGTTGCAGTTATGATCGTTAGGGATGATACCTGAGTGGTGTAGTTTTGATAGTTATGGATGATACCTGAGTGTTGTAGTTATGATAGTTAGGGATGATACCTGAGTGGTGCAGTTATGATCGTTAGGGATGATACCTGAGTGGTGTTGTTATGATCGTTAGAGATGATACCTGAGTGTTGTAGTTATGATCATTAGGGATGATAACTGAGTGGTGTACTTATGATCATTATGGATGATACCTGAGTGGTGTAGTTATTATAGTTAGGGATGATAACTGAGTGGTGTAGTTATGATAGGGATGATACCTCAGTGGTATAGCTATGATCGTTAGGGATGATAACTGAGTGGTGTAGTTATGATCGTTATGGATGATACCTGAGTGGTGTAGTTATGATAGGGATGATACCTGAGTGGTGTAGTTATGATCATTCGGGATGATACCTCAGTGGAGTGTTTATGATAGTTAAGGATGATACCTGAGTGGTGTAGTTATTATAGTTAGGGATGATAACTGAGTGGTGTAGTTATGATAGGGATGACACCTGAGTGGTGTAGTTATGATCGTTATGGATTATACCTGAGTGGTTAAGTTATGATAGTTGGGGATGTTACCTGATTGTTGTAGTTATGATCGTTAGGGATGATACCTGAGTGGTGTAGTTATGATAGTTAGGGATGATGCCTGAGTGTTGTAGTTATGATAGGGATGATACCTGAGTGGTGTAGTTATGATCGTTAGGGATGACACCTGAGTGGTGTAGTTATGATAGTTAAGGATGATACCTGAGTGGTGTAGTTATGATCATTAGGGATGATACCTGAGTGGAGTAGTTATGATAGTTAAGGATGATACCTGAGTGGTGTAGTTATGATAGGGATGATACCTGTGTGGTGTAGTTATGATAGTTAAGGATGATACCTGAGTGGTGTAGTTATGATCGTTAGGATGATACCTGAGTGGTGTAGTAATGATCGTTAGGAATGATATCTGAGTATTGTAGTTATGATAGGGATGATACCTGAGTGCTGTAGTTATTATAGTTAGGGATGATACCTGAGTGGTGTAGTTATGATAGGGATGATACCTGAGTGGTGTAGTTATGATAGGGATGATACCTGAGTGGTGTAGTTATGATCGTTAGGGATGATAACTGAGTGGTGTAGTTATGATCGTTAGGGATGACACCTGAGTGGTGTAGTTATGATCGTTAGGGATGATACCTGAGTGGTGTAGTTATGATCATTAGGGATGATACCTGAGTGGTGTAGTTATGGTAGTTATGGATGATACCTGAGTGTTGTAGTTATGATCGTTAGGGATGATACCTGAGTGTTGCAGTTATGATCGTTAGGGATGATACCTGAGTGGTGTAGTTTTGATAGTTATGGATGATACCTGAGTGTTGTAGTTATGATCGTTAGGGATGATACCTGAGTGGTGCAGTTATGATCGTTAGGGATGATACCTGAGTGGTGTTGTTATGATCGTTAGAGATGATACCTGAGTGTTGTAGTTATGATCATTAGGGATGATAACTGAGTGGTGTACTTATGATCATTATGGATGATACCTGAGTGGTGTAGTTATTATAGTTAGGGATGATAACTGAGTGGTGTAGTTATGATAGGGATGATACCTCAGTGGTATAGCTATGATCGTTAGGGATGATAACTGAGTGGTGTAGTTATGATCGTTATGGATGATACCTGAGTGGTGTAGTTATGATAGGGATGATACCTGAGTGGTGTAGTTATGATCATTCGGGATGATACCTCAGTGGAGTGTTTATGATAGTTAAGGATGATACCTGAGTGGTGTAGTTATTATAGTTAGGGATGATAACTGAGTGGTGTAGTTATGATAGGGATGACACCTGAGTGGTGTAGTTATGATCGTTATGGATTATACCTGAGTGGTTAAGTTATGATAGTTGGGGATGTTACCTGATTGTTGTAGTTATGATCGTTAGGGATGATACCTGAGTGGTGTAGTTATGATAGTTAGGGATGATACCTGAGTGTTGTAGTTATGATAGGGATGATACCTGAGTGGTGTAGTTATGATCGTTAGGGATGACACCTGAGTGGTGTAGTTATGATAGTTAAGGATGATACCTGAGTGGTGTAGTTATGATCATTAGGGATGATACCTGAGTGGAGTAGTTATGATAGTTAAGGATGATACCTGAGTGGTGTAGTTATGATAGGGATGATACCTGTGTGGTGTAGTTATGATAGTTAAGGATGATACCTGAGTGGTGTAGTTATGATCGTTAGGATGATACCTGAGTGGTGTAGTTATGATCGTTAGGAATGATATCTGAGTATTGTAGTTATGATAGGGATGATACCTGAGTGCTGTAGTTATTATAGTTAGGGATGATACCTGAGTGGTGTAGTTATGATAGGGATGATACCTGAGTGGTGTAGTTATGATAGGGATGATACCTGAGTGGTGCAGTTATGATCGTTAGGGATGATAACTGAGTGGTGTAGTTATGATCGTTAGGGATGACACCTGAGTGGTGTAGTTATGATCGTTAGGGATGATACCTGAGTGGTGTAGTTATGATCATTAGGGATGATACCTGAGTGGTGTAGTTATGATCATTAGGGATGACACCTGAGTGGTGTAGTTATGATCGTTAGAGATGATACCTGAGTGGTGTAGTTATGATCGTTAGGGATGACACCTGAGTGGTGTAGTTATGATAGTTAAGGATGATACCTGAGTGGTGTAGTTATGATCATTAGGGATGATACCTGAGTGGAGTAGTTATGATAGTTAAGGATGATACCTGAGTGGTGTAGTTATGATAGGGATGATACCTGTGTGGTGTAGTTATGATAGTTAAGGATGATACCTGAGTGGTGTAGTTATGATCATTAGGGATGATACCTGTGTGGTGTAGTTATGACAGTTAAGGATGATACCTGAGTGGTGTTGTTATGATCATTAGGGATGATACCTGAGTGGTGCAGTTATGATCGTTAGAGATGATACCTGGGTGGTGTAGTTATGATAGTTAGAGTTGATACCTCAGTGGTGTAGTTATGATCGTTATGGATGATACCTGACTGGTGTAGTTATGATCGTTAGAGATGATACCTGAGTGGTGTAGTTATGATCGTTAGGGATGATACCTGAGTGTTGCAGTTATGATCGTTAGAGATGATAACTGAGTGGTGTCGTTTTGATCGTTATGGATGATACCTGTGTGGTGTAGTTATTATAGGGATGATACCTGAGTGGTGTAGTTATGAACGTTAGGGATGATACCTTAGTGTTGCAGTTATGATCGTTAGGGATGATAACTGAGTGGTGTAGTTATGATAGGGATGATACCTGAGTGGTGTAGTTATGATAGGGATGTTACCTGAGTGGTGTAGTTATGATCATTAGGGATGATACCTGAGTGGAGTAGTTATGATAGGTAAGGATGATACCTTTGTGGTGTAGTTATGATAGGGTTGATACCTGAGTGGTGTAGTTATGATCATTAGGGGTGATACCTGAGTGGTGTAGTTATGATCGTTATGGATAATACTTGAGTGTTCCAGTTATGATCGTTAGGGATGATAACTGAGTGGTGTAGTTATGATCGTTATGGATGACACCTGACTGGTGTAGTTATGATCGTTAGAGATGATACCTGAGTGGTGTAGTTAGCATCATCAGGGATGATCCCTGAGTGGTGTAGTTATGATCGTTAGGGATGATACCTGAGTGGTGTAGTTATGATCATTAGGGATGATACCTGAGTGGTGTAGTTATGATCGTTAGAGACGATACCTGAGTGGTGTAGTTAGCATCATCAGGGATGATACCTGAGTGGTGTAGTTATGATCGTTAGGGATGATACATGAGTGTTGCAGTTATGATCGTTAGGGATGATACCTGAGTGGTGTAGTTTTGATAGTTATGGATGATACCTGAGTGTTGTAGTTATGATCGTTAGGGATGATACCTGAGTGGTGCAGTTATGATCGTTAGGGATGATACCTGAGTGGTGTTGTTATGATCGTTAGAGATGATACCTGAGTGTTGTAGTTATGATCATTATGGATGATAACTGAGTGGTGTACTTATGATCATTATGGATGATACCTGAGTGGTTTAGTTATTATAGTTAGGGATGATAACTGAGTGGTGTAGTTATGATAGGGATGATACCTCAGTGGTATAGCTATGATCGTTAGGGATGATAACTGAGTGGTGTAGTTATGATCGTTATGGATGATACCTGAGTGGTGTAGTTATGATAGGGATGATACCTGAGTGGTGTAGTTATGATCATTCGGGATGATACCTCAGTGGAGTGTTTATGATAGTTAAGGATGATACCTGAGTGGTGTAGTTATTATAGTTAGGGATGATAACTGAGTGGTGTAGTTATGATAGGGATGACACCTGAGTGGTGTAGTTATGATCGTTATGGATTATACCTGAGTGGTTAAGTTATGATAGTTGGGGATGTTACCTGATTGTTGTAGTTATGATCGTTAGGGATGATACCTGAGTGGTGTAGTTATGATAGTTAGGGATGATACCTGAGTGTTGTAGTTATGATAGGGATGATACCTGAGTGGTGTAGTTATGATCGTTAGGGATGACACCTGAGTGGTGTAGTTATGATAGTTAAGGATGATACCTGAGTGGTGTAGTTATGATCATTAGGGATGATACCTGAGTGGAGTAGTTATGATAGTTAAGGATGATACCTGAGTGGTGTAGTTATGATAGGGATGATACCTGTGTGGTGTAGTTATGATAGTTAAGGATGATACCTGAGTGGTGTAGTTATGATCGTTAGGATGATACCTGAGTGGTGTAGTTATGATCGTTAGGAATGATATCTGAGTATTGTAGTTATGATAGGGATGATACCTGAGTGCTGTAGTTATTATAGTTAGGGATGATACCTGAGTGGTGTAGTTATGATAGGGATGATACCTGAGTGGTGTAGTTATGATAGGGATGATACCTGAGTGGTGTAGTTATGATCGTTAGGGATGATAACTGAGTGGTGTAGTTATGATCGTTAGGGATGACACCTGAGTGGTGTAGTTATGATCGTTAGGGATGATCCCTGAGTGGTGTAGTTATGATCATTAGGGATGATACCTGAGTGGTGTAGTTATGATCATTAGGGATGACACCTGAGTGGTGTAGTTATGATCGTTAGAGATGATACCTGAGTGGTGTAGTTATGATCGTTAGGGATGACACCTGAGTGGTGTAGTTATGATAGTTAAGGATGATACCTGAGTGGTGTAGTTATGATCATTAGGGATGATACCTGAGTGGAGTAGTTATGATAGTTAAGGATGATACCTGAGTGGTGTAGTTATGATAGGGATGATACCTGTGTGGTGTAGTTATGATAGTTAAGGATGATACCTGAGTGGTGTAGTTATGATCATTAGGGATGATACCTGTGTGGTGTAGTTATGACAGTTAAGGATGATACCTGAGTGGTGTTGTTATGATCATTAGGGATGATACCTGAGTGGTGCAGTTATGATCGTTAGAGATGATACCTGGGTGGTGTAGTTATGATAGTTAGAGTTGATACCTCAGTGGTGTAGTTATGATCGTTATGGATGATACCTGACTGGTGTAGTTATGATCGTTAGAGATGATACCTGAGTGGTGTAGTTATGATCGTTAGGGATGATACCTGAGTGTTGCAGTTATGATCGTTAGAGATGATAACTGAGTGGTGTCGTTTTGATCGTTATGGATGATACCTGTGTGGTGTAGTTATTATAGGGATGATACCTGAGTGGTGTAGTTATGAACGTTAGGGATGATACCTTAGTGTTGCAGTTATGATCGTTAGGGATGATAACTGAGTGGTGTAGTTATGATAGGGATGATACCTGAGTGGTGTAGTTATGATAGGGATGTTACCTGAGTGGTGTAGTTATGATCATTAGGGATGATACCTGAGTGGAGTAGTTATGATAGGTAAGGATGATACCTTTGTGGTGTAGTTATGATAGGGTTGATACCTGAGTGGTGTAGTTATGATCATTAGGGGTGATACCTGAGTGGTGTAGTTATGATCGTTATGGATAATACTTGAGTGTTCCAGTTATGATCATTAGGGATGATAACTGAGTGGTGTAGTTATGATCGTTATGGATGACACCTGACTGGTGTAGTTATGATCGTTAGAGATGATACCTGAGTGGTGTAGTTAGCATCATCAGGGATGATCCCTGAGTGGTGTAGTTATGATCGTTAGGGATGATACCTGAGTGGTGTAGTTATGATCATTAGGGATGATACCTGAGTGGTGTAGTTATGATCGTTAGAGACGATACCTGAGTGGTGTAGTTAGCATCATCAGGGATGATACCTGAGTGGTGTAGTTATGATCGTTAGGGATGATACCTGAGTGGTGTAGTTATGATCATTAGGGGTGATACCTGAGTGGTGTAGTTATGATCGTTAGGGACGATACCTGAGTGGTGTAGTTATGATCGTTAGGGATGATACCTGAGTGGTGTAGTTATGATCATTAGGGATGATACCTGAGTGGTGTAGTTATGATCGTTAGAGATGATACCTGAGTGGTGTAGTTATGATCATTAGGAATGATACCTGAGTGGAGTAGTTATGATCATTAGGGATGATACCTGAGTGTTGTAGTTATGATCGTTAGGGATGATACCTGAGTTGTGCATTTATGGTCGTTAGGGATGATACCTGAGTGGTGTAGTTATCATAGTTGGGGATGATACCTGAGTGTTCTAGTTATGATCATTGGGGATGATAACTGAGTGGTGTACTTATGACCATTATGGATGATACCTGAGTGGTGTAGTTATTATAGTTAGGGATGATAACTGAGTGGTGTAGTTATGATAGGGATGATACCTCAGTGGTATAGCTATGATCGTTAGGGATGATAACTGAGTGGTGTAGTTATGATCGTTAGGGATGATACCTGAGTGGTGTAGTTATGATAGTTAGGGATGATACCTGAGTGTTGTAGTTATGATAGGGATGATACCTGAGTGGTGTAGTTATGATCGTTAGGGATGACACCTGAGTGGTATAGTTATGATAGTTAAGGATGATACCTGAGTGGTGTAGTTATGATCATTAGGGATGATACCTGAGTGGAGTAGTTATGATAGTTAAGGATGATACCTGAGTGGTGTAGTTATGATAGGGATGATACCTGTGTGGTGTAGTTATGATAGTTAAGGATGATACCTGAGTGGTGTAGTTATGATCGTTAGGATGATACCTGAGTGGTGTAGTTATGATCGTTAGGAATGATATCTGAGTATTGTAGTTATGATAGGGATGATACCTGAGTGCTGTAGTTATTATAGTTAGGGATGATACCTGAGTGGTGTAGTTATGATAGGGATGATACCTGAGTGGTGTAGTTATGATAGGGATGATACCTGAGTGGTGTAGTTATGATCGTTAGGGATGATAACTGAGTGGTGTAGTTATGATCGTTAGGGATGACACCTGAGTGGTGTAGTTATGATCGTTAGGGATGATACCTGAGTGGTGTAGTTATGATCATTAGGGATGATACCTGAGTGGTGTAGTTATGATCATTAGGGATGACACCTGAGTGGTGTAGTTATGATCGTTAGAGATGATACCTGAGTGGTGTAGTTATGATCGTTAGGGATGACACCTGAGTGGTGTAGTTATGATAGTTAAGGATGATACCTGAGTGGTGTAGTTATGATCATTAGGGATGATACCTGAGTGGAGTAGTTATGATAGTTAAGGATGATACCTGAGTGGTGTAGTTATGATAGGGATGATACCTGTGTGGTGTAGTTATGATAGTTAAGGATGATACCTGAGTGGTGTAGTTATGATCATTAGGGATGATACCTGTGTGGTGTAGTTATGACAGTTAAGGATGATACCTGAGTGGTGTTGTTATGATCATTAGGGATGATACCTGAGTGGTGCAGTTATGATCGTTAGAGATGATACCTGGGTGGTGTAGTTATGATAGTTAGAGTTGATACCTCAGTGGTGTAGTTATGATCGTTATGGATGATACCTGACTGGTGTAGTTATGATCGTTAGAGATGATACCTGAGTGGTGTAGTTATGATCGTTAGGGATGATACCTGAGTGTTGCAGTTATGATCGTTAGAGATGATAACTGAGTGGTGTCGTTTTGATCGTTATGGATGATACCTGTGTGGTGTAGTTATTATAGGGATGATACCTGAGTGGTGTAGTTATGAACGTTAGGGATGATACCTTAGTGTTGCAGTTATGATCGTTAGGGATGATAACTGAGTGGTGTAGTTATGATAGGGATGATACCTGAGTTGTGTAGTTATGATAGGGATGTTACCTGAGTGGTGTAGTTATGATCATTAGGGATGATACCTGAGTGGAGTAGTTATGATAGGTAAGGATGATACCTGAGTGGTGTAGTTATGATAGGGTTGATACCTGAGTGGTGTAGTTATGATCATTAGGGGTGATACCTGAGTGGTGTAGTTATGATCGTTATGGATAATACTTGAGTGTTCCAGTTATGATCGTTAGGGATGATAACTGAGTGGTGTAGTTATGATCGTTATGGATGACACCTGACTGGTGTAGTTATGATCGTTAGAGATGATACCTGAGTGGTGTAGTTAGCATCATCAGGGATGATCCCTGAGTGGTGTTGTTATGATCGTTAGGGATGATACCTGAGTGGTGTAGTTATGATCATTAGGGATGATACCTGAGTGGTGTAGTTATGATCGTTAGAGACGATACCTGAGTGGTGTAGTTAGCATCATCAGGGATGATACCTGAGTGGTGTAGTTATGATCGTTAGGGACGATACCTGAGTGGTGTAGTTATGATCGTTAGGGATGATACCTGAGTGGTGTAGTTATGATCATTAGGGATGATACCTGAGTGGTGTAGTTATGATCGTTAGAGATGATACCTGAGTGGTGTAGTTATGATCATTAGGAATGATACCTGAGTGGAGTAGTTATGATCATTAGGGATGATACCTGAGTGTTGCAGTTATGATCGTTAGAGATGATACCTGAGTGGTGAAGTTAGGATCATTGGGGATGATACCTAAGTGGTGTAGTTATGATAGGGTTCATACCTCAGTGGTGTAGTTATGATCGTTAGGGATGATACCTGAGTGGTGTAGTTCTGATAGTTATGGATGATACCTGAGTGTTGTATTTATGATCGTTAGAGATGATACCTGAGTGGTGTAGTTATGATCGTTAGAAATGATACCTGAGTGGTGTAGTTATGAACATTAGGGATGATAACTGAGTGGTGTAGTTATGATCGTTATGGATGATACCTGAGTGGTGTAGTTATTATAGTTAGGGATGATACCTGAGTGGTGTCGTTATGATAGGGATGATACCTGAGTGGTGTAGTTATGATCGTTAGGGATGATAACTGAGTGGTGTAGTTATGATCGTTAGGGATGACACCTGAGTGGTGTAGTTATGATCGTTAGGGATGATACATGAGTGGTGTAGTTATGATCATTAGGGATGATACCTGAGTGGTGTAGTTATGATCATTAGGGATGACACCTGAGTGGTGTAGTTATGATCGTTAGAGATGATACCAGAGTGGTGTAGTTATGATCGTTAGGGATGACACCTGAGTGGTGTAGTTATGATAGTTAAGGATGATACCTGAGTGGTGGAGTTATGATCATTAGGGATGATACCTGAGTGGAGTAGTTATGATAGTTAAGGATGATACCTGAGTGGTGTAGTTATGATAGGGATGATACCTGTGTGGTGTAGTTATGATAGTTAAGGATGATACCTGAGTGGTGTAGTTATGAGCATTAGGGATGATACCTGTGTGGTGTAGTTATGATAGTTAAGGATGATACCTGAGTGGTGTTGTTATGATCATTAGGGATGATACCTGAGTGGTGCAATTATGATCGTTAGAGATGATACCTGGGTGGTGTAGTTATGTTAGTTAGAGTTGATACCTGAGTGGTGTAGTTATGATCGTTATGGATGATACCTGACTGGTGTAGTTATGATCGTTAGGGATGATACATGAGTGGTGTAGTTATGATCGTTAGGGATGATACCTGAGAGTTGCAGTTATGATCGTTAGAGATGATAACTGAGTGGTGTCGTTTTGATCGTTATGGATGATACCTGTGTGGTGTAGTTATTATAGGGATGATACCTGAGTGGTGTAGTTATGATCGTTAGGGATGATACCTGAGTGTTGCAGTTATGATCGTTAGAGATGATAACTGAGTGGTGTCGTTTTGATCGTTATGGATGATACCTGTGTGGTGTAGTTATTATAGGGATGATACCTGAGTGGTGTAGTTATGATCGTTAGGGATGATAACTCAGTGGTGTAATAATGATAGTTGGGGATGATACCTGAGTGTTGCAGTCATGATAGTTAAGGATGATACCTGAGTGGTGTAGTTATGATCGTTAAGGATGATACCTGAGTGGTGTAGTTATCATCGTTAGGGATGATACCTGAGTGGTGTAGTTATGATCGTTAGGGATGATAACTGAGTGGTGTAGTAATGATAGTTGGGGATGATACCTGAGTGTTGCAGTCATGATAGTTAAGGATGATACCTGAGTGGTGTAGTTATGATAGGGATGATACCTGAGTGGTGTAGTTATGATAGTTAAGGATGATACCTGAGTGGTGTAGTTATGATCATTAGAGATGATACCTGAGTGGAGTAGTTATGATAGTTAAGGATGATACCTCAGTGGTGTAGTTATGATAGGGATGATATCTGAGTGGTATAGTTATGATCATTAGAGATGATACCTGAGTGGAGTAGTTATGATCGTTAGAGATGATACCTGAGTGGTGTAGTTATGATCGTTAGGGATGATACCTGAGTGGTGTAGTTATGGTAGTTATGGATGATACGTGAGTGTTGTAGTTATGATCGTTAGGGATGATACCTGAGTGTTGCAGTTATGATCGTTAGGGATGATACCTGAGTGGTGTAGTTATGATAGTTATGGATGATACCTGAGTGTTGTAGTTATGATCGTTAGGGATGATACCTGAGTGGTGCAGTTATGATCGTTAGGGATGATACCTGAGTGGTGTTGTTATGATCGTTAGAGATGATACCTGAGTGTTGTAGTTATGATCATTAGGGATGATAACTGAGTGGTGTACTTATGATCATTATGGATGATACCTGAGTGGTGTAGTTATGATAGTTAGGGATGATACCTGAGTGTTGTAGTTATGATAGGGATGATACCTGAGTGGTGTAGTTATGATCGTTAGGATGATACCTGAGTGGTGTAGTTATGATCGTTAGGGAAGATATCTGAGTATTGTAGTTATGATAGGGATGATACCTGAGTGCTGTAGTTATTATAGTTAGGGATGATACCTGAGTGGTGTAGTTATGATAGGGATGATACCTGAGTGGTGTAGTTATGATCGTTAGGGATGATAACTGAGTGGTGTAGTTATGATCGTTAGGGATGACACCTGAGTGGTGTAGTTATGATCGTTAGGGATGATACCTGAGTGGTGTAGTTATGATCATTAGGGATGATACCTGAGTGGTGCAGTTATGATCATTAGGGATGACACCTGAGTGGTGTAGTTATGATCGTTAGAGATGATACCTGAGTGGTGTAGTTATGATCGTTAGGGATGACACCTGAGTGGTGTAGTTATGATAGTTAAGGATGATACCTGAGTGGTGTAGTTATGATCATTAGGGATGATACCTGAGTGGAGTAGTTATGATAGTTAAGGATGATACCTGAGTGGTGTAGTTATGATAGGGATGATACCTGTGTGGTGCAGTTATGATAGTTAAGGATGATACCTGAGTGGTGTAGTTATGATCATTAGGGATGATACCTGAGTAGTGTAGTTATGATCGTTAGGGATGATAACTGAGTGGTGTAGTTATGTTAGTTAGAGTTGATACCTGAGTGGTGTAGTTATGATCGTTATGGATGATACCTGACTGGTGTAGTTATGATCGTTAGGGATGATACATGAGTGGTGTAGTTATGATCGTTAGGGATGATACCTGAGAGTTGCAGTTATGATCGTTAGAGATGATAACTGAGTGGTGTCGTTTTGATCGTTATGGATGATACCTGTGTGGTGTAGTTATTATAGGGATGATACCTGAGTGGTGTAGTTATGATCGTTAGGGATGATACCTGAGTGTTGCAGTTATGATCGTTAGAGATGATAACTGAGTGGTGTCGTTTTGATCGTTATGGATGATACCTGTGTGGTGTAGTTATTATAGGGATGATACCTGAGTGGTGTAGTTATGATCGTTAGGGATGATAACTCAGTGGTGTAATAATGATAGTTGGGGATGATACCTGAGTGTTGCAGTCATGATAGTTAAGGATGATACCTGAGTGGTGTAGTTATGATCGTTAAGGATGATACCTGAGTGGTGTAGTTATCATCGTTAGGGATGATACCTGAGTGGTGTAGTTATGATCGTTAGGGATGATAACTGAGTGGTGTAGTAATGATAGTTGGGGATGATACCTGAGTGTTGCAGTCATGATAGTTAAGGATGATACCTGAGTGGTGTAGTTATGATAGGGATGATACCTGAGTGGTGTAGTTATGATAGTTAAGGATGATACCTGAGTGGTGTAGTTATGATCATTAGAGATGATACCTGAGTGGAGTAGTTATGATAGTTAAGGATGATACCTCAGTGGTGTAGTTATGATAGGGATGATATCTGAGTGGTATAGTTATGATCATTAGAGATGATACCTGAGTGGAGTAGTTATGATCGTTAGAGATGATACCTGAGTGGTGTAGTTATGATCGTTAGGGATGATACCTGAGTGGTGTAGTTATGGTAGTTATGGATGATACGTGAGTGTTGTAGTTATGATCGTTAGGGATGATACCTGAGTGTTGCAGTTATGATCGTTAGGGATGATACCTGAGTGGTGTAGTTATGATCATTAGGGATGATAACTGAGTGGTGTACTTATGATCATTATGGATGATACCTGAGTGGTGTAGTTATGATAGTTAGGGATGATACCTGAGTGTTGTAGTTATGATAGGGATGATACCTGAGTGGTGTAGTTATGATCGTTAGGATGATACCTGAGTGGTGTAGTTATGATCGTTAGGGAAGATATCTGAGTATTGTAGTTATGATAGGGATGATACCTGAGTGCTGTAGTTATTATAGTTAGGGATGATACCTGAGTGGTGTAGTTATGATAGGGATGATACCTGAGTGGTGTAGTTATGATCGTTAGGGATGATAACTGAGTGGTGTAGTTATGATCGTTAGGGATGACACCTGAGTGGTGTAGTTATGATCGTTAGGGATGATACCTGAGTGGTGTAGTTATGATCATTAGGGATGATACCTGAGTGGTGCAGTTATGATCATTAGGGATGACACCTGAGTGGTGTAGTTATGATCGTTAGAGATGATACCTGAGTGGTGTAGTTATGATCGTTAGGGATGACACCTGAGTGGTGTAGTTATGATAGTTAAGGATGATACCTGAGTGGTGTAGTTATGATCATTAGGGATGATACCTGAGTGGAGTAGTTATGATAGTTAAGGATGATACCTGAGTGGTGTAGTTATGATAGGGATGATACCTGTGTGGTGCAGTTATGATAGTTAAGGATGATACCTGAGTGGTGTAGTTATGATCATTAGGGATGATACCTGAGTAGTGTAGTTATGATCGTTAGGGATGATAACTGAGTGGTGTAGTTATGTTAGTTAGAGTTGATACCTGAGTGGTGTAGTTATGATCGTTATGGATGATACCTGACTGGTGTAGTTATGATCGTTAGGGATGATACATGAGTGGTGTAGTTATGATCGTTAGGGATGATACCTGAGAGTTGCAGTTATGATCGTTAGAGATGATAACTGAGTGGTGTCGTTTTGATCGTTATGGATGATACCTGTGTGGTGTAGTTATTATAGGGATGATACCTGAGTGGTGTAGTTATGATCGTTAGGGATGATACCTGAGTGTTGCAGTTATGATCGTTAGAGATGATAACTGAGTGGTGTCGTTTTGATCGTTATGGATGATACCTGTGTGGTGTAGTTATTATAGGGATGATACCTGAGTGGTGTAGTTATGATCGTTAGGGATGATAACTCAGTGGTGTAATAATGATAGTTGGGGATGATACCTGAGTGTTGCAGTCATGATAGTTAAGGATGATACCTGAGTGGTGTAGTTATGATCGTTAAGGATGATACCTGAGTGGTGTAGTTATCATCGTTAGGGATGATACCTGAGTGGTGTAGTTATGATCGTTAGGGATGATAACTGAGTGGTGTAGTAATGATAGTTGGGGATGATACCTGAGTGTTGCAGTCATGATAGTTAAGGATGATACCTGAGTGGTGTAGTTATGATAGGGATGATACCTGAGTGGTGTAGTTATGATAGTTAAGGATGATACCTGAGTGGTGTAGTTATGATCATTAGAGATGATACCTGAGTGGAGTAGTTATGATAGTTAAGGATGATACCTCAGTGGTGTAGTTATGATAGGGATGATATCTGAGTGGTATAGTTATGATCATTAGAGATGATACCTGAGTGGAGTAGTTATGATCGTTAGAGATGATACCTGAGTGGTGTAGTTATGATCGTTAGGGATGATACCTGAGTGGTGTAGTTATGGTAGTTATGGATGATACGTGAGTGTTGTAGTTATGATCGTTAGGGATGATACCTGAGTGTTGCAGTTATGATCGTTAGGGATGATACCTGAGTGGTGTAGTTATGATAGTTATGGATGATACCTGAGTGTTGTAGTTATGATCGTTAGGGATGATACCTGAGTGGTGCAGTTATGATCGTTAGGGATGATACCTGAGTGGTGTTGTTATGATCGTTAGAGATGATACCTGAGTGTTGTAGTTATGATCATTAGGGATGATAACTGAGTGGTGTACTTATGATCATTATGGATGATACCTGAGTGGTGTAGTTATGATAGTTAGGGATGATACCTGAGTGTTGTAGTTATGATAGGGATGATACCTGAGTGGTGTAGTTATGATCGTTAGGATGATACCTGAGTGGTGTAGTTATGATCGTTAGGGAAGATATCTGAGTATTGTAGTTATGATAGGGATGATACCTGAGTGCTGTAGTTATTATAGTTAGGGATGATACCTGAGTGGTGTAGTTATGATAGGGATGATACCTGAGTGGTGTAGTTATGATCGTTAGGGATGATAACTGAGTGGTGTAGTTATGATCGTTAGGGATGACACCTGAGTGGTGTAGTTATGATCGTTAGGGATGATACCTGAGTGGTGTAGTTATGATCATTAGGGATGATACCTGAGTGGTGCAGTTATGATCATTAGGGATGACACCTGAGTGGTGTAGTTATGATCGTTAGAGATGATACCTGAGTGGTGTAGTTATGATCGTTAGGGATGACACCTGAGTGGTGTAGTTATGATAGTTAAGGATGATACCTGAGTGGTGTAGTTATGATCATTAGGGATGATACCTGAGTGGAGTAGTTATGATAGTTAAGGATGATACCTGAGTGGTGTAGTTATGATAGGGATGATACCTGTGTGGTGCAGTTATGATAGTTAAGGATGATACCTGAGTGGTGTAGTTATGATCATTAGGGATGATACCTGAGTAGTGTAGTTATGATAGGGATGATACCTGAGTGGTGTAGTTATGATAGTTAAGGATGATACCTGAGTGGTGTAGTTATGATCATTAGAGATGATACCTGAGTGGAGTAGTTATGATAGTTAAGGATGATACCTCAGTGGTGTATTTATGATAGGGATGATACCTGAGTGGTATAGTTATGATCATTAGAGATGATACCTGAGTGGAGTAGTTATGATCGTTAGGGATGATACCTGAGTGGTGTTGTTATGATCGTTAGAGATGATACCTGAGTGTTGTAGTTATGATCATTAGGGATGATAACTGAGTGGTGTACTTATGATCATTATGGATGATACCTGAGTGGTGTAGTTATGATAGTTAGGGATGATACCTGAGTGTTGTAGTTATGATAGGGATGATACCTGAGTGGTGTAGTTATGATCGTTAGGATGATACCTGAGTGGTGTAGTTATGATCGTTAGGGAAGATATCTGAGTATTGTAGTTATGATAGGGATGATACCTGAGTGCTGTAGTTATTATAGTTAGGGATGATACCTGAGTGGTGTAGTTATGATAGGGATGATACCTGAGTGGTGTAGTTATGATCGTTAGGGATGATAACTGAGTGGTGTAGTTATGATCGTTAGGGATGACACCTGAGTGGTGTAGTTATGATCGTTAGGGATGATACCTGAGTGGTGTAGTTATGATCATTAGGGATGATACCTGAGTGGAGTAGTTATGATAGTTAAGGATGATACCTGAGTGGTGTAGTTATGATAGGGATGATACCTGTGTGGTGCAGTTATGATAGTTAAGGATGATACCTGAGTGGTGTAGTTATGATCATTAGGGATGATACCTGAGTAGTGTAGTTATGATAGGGATGATACCTGAGTGGTGTAGTTATGATAGTTAAGGATGATACCTGAGTGGTGTAGTTATGATCATTAGGGATGATACCTGAGTGGTGCAGTTATGATCGTTAGAGATGATACCTGGGTGGTGTAGTTATGATAGTTAGAGTTGATACCTGAGTGGTGTAGTTATGATCGTTATGGATGATACCTGACTGGTGTAGTTATGATCGTTAGAGATGATACCTGAGTGGTGTAGTTATGATCGTTAGGGATGATACCTGAGTGTTGCAGTTATGATGGTTAGAGATGATAACTGAGTGGTGTCGTTTTGATCGGTATGGATGATACCTGTGTGGTGTAGTTATTATAGGGATGATACCTGAGTGGTGTAGTTATGATCGTTAGGGATGATACCTGAGTGTTGCAGTTATGATCGTTAGGGATGATAACTGAGTGGTGTAGTTATGATAGGGATGATACCTGAGTGGTGTAGTTCTGATCGTTAGGGATGATAACTGAGTGGTGTAGTTATGATCGTTAAGGATGATACCTGAGTGGTGTAGTTATGATCGTTAGGGATGATACCTGAGTGGTGTAGTTATGATCGTTAGGGATGATAACTGAGTGGTTTAGTAATGATAGTTGGGGATGATACCTGAGTGTTGCAGTCATGATAGTTAAGGATGATACCTGAGTGGTGTAGTTATGATCGTTAAGGATGATACCTGAGTGGTGTAGTTATGATAGTTAACGATGATACCTGAGTGGTGTACTTACGATCGTTAGGGATGATACCTGAGTAGTGTAGTTATGATAGGGATGATACCTGAGTGGTGTAGTTATGATAGTTAAGGATGATACCTGAGTGGTGTAGTTATGATCATTAGAGATGATACCTGAGTGGAGTAGTTATGATAGTTAAGGATGATACCTCAGTGGTGTAGTTATGATAGGGATGATACCTGAGTGGTATAGTTATGATCATTAGAGATGATACCTGAGTGGAGTAGTTATGATCGTTAGAGATGATACCTGAGTGGTGTAGTTATGATCGTTAGGGATGATACCTGAGTGGTGTAGTTATGGTAGTTATGGATGATACCTGAGTGTTGTAGTTATGATCGTTAGGGATGATACCTGAGTGTTGCAGTTATGATCGTTAGGGATGATACCTGAGTGGTGTAGTTATGATAGTTATGGATGATACTTGAGTGTTGTAGTTATGATCGTTAGGGATGATACCTGAGTGGTGCAGTTATGATCGTTAGGGATGATACCTGAGTGGTGTTGTTATGATCGTTAGAGATGATACCTGAGTGTTGTAGTTATGATCATTAGGGATGATAACTGAGTGGTGTACTTATGATCATTATGGATGATACCTGAGTGGTGTAGTTATTATAGTTAGGGATGATAACTGAGTGGTGTAGTTATGATAGGGATGATACCTCAGTGGTATAGCTATGATCGTTAGGGATGATAACTGAGTGGTGTAGTTATGATCGTGATGGATGATACCTGAGTGGTGTAGTTATGATAGGGATGATACCTGAGTGGTGTAGTTATGATCATTCGGGATGATACCTCAGTGGAGTGTTTATGATAGTTAAGGATGATACCTGAGTGGTGTAGTTATTATAGTTAGGGATGATAACTGAGTGGTGTAGTTATGATAGGGATGACACATGAGTGGTGTAGTTATGATCGTTATGGATTATACCTGAGTGGTTAAGTTATGATAGTTGGGGATGTTACCTGATTGTTGTAGTTATGATCGTTAGGGATGATACCTGAGTGGTGTAGTTATGATAGTTAGGGATGATACCTGAGTGTTGTAGTTATGATAGGGATGATACCTGAGTGGTGTAGTTATGATCGTTAGGGATGACACCTGAGTGGTGTAGTTATGATAGTTAAGGATGATACCTGAGTGGTGTAGTTATGATCATTAGGGATGATACCTGAGTAGAGTAGTTATGATAGTTAAGGATGATATCTGAGTGGTGTAGTTATGATAGGGATGATACCTGTGTGGTGTAGTAATGATAGTTAAGGATGATACCTGAGTGGTGTAGTTATGATCGTTAGGATGATACCTGAGTGGTGTAGTTATGATAGTTAGGAATGATATCTGAGTATTGTAGTTATGATAGCGATGATACCTGAGTGCTGTAGCTATTATAGTTAGGGATGATACCTGAGTGGTGTAGTTATGATAGGGATGATACCTGAGTGGTGTAGTTATGATCGTTAGGGATGATAACTGAGTGGTGTAGTTATGATCGTTAGGGATGACACCTGAGTGGTGTAGTTATGATCGTTAGGGATGATTCCTGAGTGGTGTAGTTATGATCATTAGGGATGATACCTGAGTGGTGTAGTTATGATCATTAGGGATGACACCTGAGTGGTGTAGTTATGATCGTTAGAGATGATACCTGAGTGGTGTAGTTATGATCGTTAGGGATGACACCTGAGTGGTGTAGTTATGATAGTTAAGGATGATACCTGAGTGGTGTAGTTATGATCATTAGGGATGATACCTGAGTGGAGTAGTTATGATAGTTGAGGATGATACCTGAGTGGTGTAGTTATGATAGGGATGATACCTGTGTGGTGTAGTTATGATAGTTAAGGATGATACCTGAGAGGTGTAGTTATGATCATTAGGGATGATACCTGTGTGGTCTAGTTATGACAGTTAAGGATGATACCTGAGTGGTGTTGTTATGATCATTAGGGATGATACCTGAGTGGTGCAGTTATGATCGTTAGAGATGATACCTGGGTGGTGTAGTTATGATAGTTAGAGTTGATACCTGAGTGGTGTAGTTATGATCGTTATGGATGATACCTGACTGGTGTAGTTATGATCGTTAGAGATGACACCTGAGTGGTGTAGTTATGATCGTTAGGGATGATACCTGAGTGTTGCAGTTATGATCGTTAGAGATGATAACTGAGTGGTGTCGTTTTGATCGTTATGGATGATACCTGTGTGGTGTAGTTATTATAGGGATGATACCTGAGTGCTGTAGTTATTATACTTAGGGATGATACCTGAGTGGTGTAGTTATGATAGGGATGATACCTGAGTGGTGTAGTTATGATCGTTAGGGATGATAACTGAGTGGTGTAGTTATGATCGTTAGGGATGACACCTGAGTGGTGTAGTTATGATCGTTAGGGATGATACCTGAGTGGTGTAGTTATGATCATTAGGGATGATACCTGAGTGGTGTAGTTATGATCATTAGGGATGACACCTGAGTGGTGTAGTTATGATCGTTAGAGATGATACCTGAGTGGTGTAGTTATGATCGTTAGGGATGACACCTGAGTGGTGTAGTTATGATAGTTAAGGATGATACCTGAGTGGTGTAGTTATGATAGGGATGATACCTGTGTGGTGTAGTTATGATAGTTAAGGATGATACCTGAGAGGTGTAGTTATGATCATTAGGGATGATACCTGTGTGGTCTAGTTATGACAGTTAAGGATGATACCTGAGTGGTGTTGTTATGATCTTTAGGGATGATACCTGAGTGGTGCAGTTATGATCGTTAGAGATGATACCTGGGTGGTGTAGTTATGATAGTTAGAGTTGATACCTGAGTAGTGTAGTTATGATCGTTATGGATGATACCTGACTGGTGTAGTTATGATCGTTAGAGATGATACCTGAGTGGTGTAGTTATGATCGTTAGGGATGATACCTGAGTGTTGCAGTTATGATCGTTAGAGATGATAACTGAGTGGTGTCGTTTTGATCGTTATGGATGATACCTGTGTGGTGTAGTTATTATAGGGATGATACCTGAGTGGTGTAGTTATGAACGTTAGGGATGATACCTGAGTGTTGCAGTTATGATCGTTAGGGATGATAACTGAGTGGTGTAGTTATGATAGGGATGATACCTGAGTGGTGTAGTTATGATCGTTAGGGATGATAACTGAGTGGTGTAGTAATGATAGTTGGGGATGATACCTGAGTGTTGCAGTCATGATAGTTAAGGATGATACCTGAGTGGTGTAGTTATGATCGTTAAGGATGATACCTGAGTGGTGTAGTTATGATCGTTAGGGATGATACCTGAGTGGTGTAGTTATGATCGTTAGGGATGATACCTGAGTGGTGTAGTTACGGTAGTTATGGATGATACCTGAGTGTTGTAGTTATTATCGTTAGGGATGATACCTGAGTGTTGCAGTTATGATCGTTAGGGATGATACCTGAGTGGTGTAGTTATGATAGTTATGGATGATACCTGAGTGTTGTAGTTATGATCGTTAGGGATGATACCTGAGTGGTGCAGTTATGATCGTTAGGGATGATACCTGAGTGGTGTTGTTATGATCGTTAGAGATGATACCTGAGTGTTGTAGTTATGATCGTTATGGATGATAACTGAGTGGTTAAGTTATGATAGTTGGGGATGTTACCTGATTGTTGTAGTTATGATCGTTAGGGATGATACCTGAGTGGTGTAGTTATGATAGTTAGGGATGATACCTGAGTGTTGTAGTTATGATAGGGATGATACCTGAGTGGTGTAGTTATGATCGTTAGAATGATACCTGAGTGGTGTAGTAATGATCGTTAGGAATGATATCTGAGTATTGTAGTTATGATAGGGATGATACCTGAGTGCTGTAGTTATTATAGTTAGGGATGATACCTGAGTGGTGTAGTTATGATAGGGATGATACCTGAGTGGTGTAGTTATGATCGTTAGGGATGATAACTGAGTGGTGTAGTTATGATCGTTAGGGATGACACCTGAGTGGTGTAGTTATGATCGTTAGGGATGATACCTGAGTGGTGTAGTTATGATCATTAGGGATGATACCTGAGTGGTGTAGTTATGATCATTAGGGATGACACCTGAGTGGTGTAGTTATGATCGTTAGAGATGATACCTGAGTGGTGTAGTTATGATCGTTAGGGATGAAACCTGAGTGGTGTAGTTATGATATTTAAGGATGATACCTGAGTGGTGTAGTTATGATCATTAGGGATGATACCTGAGTGGAGTAGTTATGATAGTTAAGGATGATACCTGTGGTGAAGTTATGATAGGAATGATACCTGTGTGGTGTAGTTATGATAGTTAAGGATGATACCTGAGTGGTGTAGTTATGATCATTAGGGATGATACCTGTGTGGTGTAGTTATGATAGTTAAGGATGATACCTGAGTGGTGTTGTTATGATCATTAGGGATGATACCTGAGTGGTGCAGTTATGATCGTTAGAGATGATACCTGGGTGGTGTAGTTATGATAGTTAGAGTTGATACCTGAGTGGTGTAGTTATGATCGTTATGGATGATACCTGACTGGTGTAGTTATGATCGTTAGAGATGATACCTGAGTGGTGTAGTTATGATCGTTAGGGATGATACCTGAGTGTTGCAGTTATGATGGTTAGAGATGATAACTGAGTGGTGTCGTTTTGATCGGTATGGATGATACCTGTGTGGTGTAGTTATTATAGGGATGATACCTGAGTGGTGTAGTTATGATCGTTAGGGATGATACCTGAGTGTTGCAGTTATGATCGTTAGGGATGATAACTGAGTGGTGTAGTTATGATAGGGATGATACCTGAGTGGTGTAGTTCTGATCGTTAGGGATGATAACTGAGTGGTGTAGTTATGATCGTTAAGGATGATACCTGAGTGGTGTAGTTATGATCGTTAGGGATGATACCTGAGTGGTGTAGTTATGATCGTTAGGGATGATAACTGAGTGGTTTAGTAATGATAGTTGGGGATGATACCTGAGTGTTGCAGTCATGATAGTTAAGGATGATACCTGAGTGGTGTAGTTATGATCGTTAAGGATGATACCTGAGTGGTGTAGTTATGATAGTTAACGATGATACCTGAGTGGTGTACTTACGATCGTTAGGGATGATACCTGAGTAGTGTAGTTATGATAGGGATGATACCTGAGTGGTGTAGTTATGATAGTTAAGGATGATACCTGAGTGGTGTAGTTATGATCATTAGAGATGATACCTGAGTGGAGTAGTTATGATAGTTAAGGATGATACCTCAGTGGTGTAGTTATGATAGGGATGATACCTGAGTGGTATAGTTATGATCATTAGAGATGATACCTGAGTGGAGTAGTTATGATCGTTAGAGATGATACCTGAGTGGTGTAGTTATGATCGTTAGGGATGATACCTGAGTGGTGTAGTTATGGTAGTTATGGATGATACCTGAGTGTTGTAGTTATGATCGTTAGGGATGATACCTGAGTGTTGCAGTTATGATCGTTAGGGATGATACCTGAGTGGTGTAGTTATGATAGTTATGGATGATACCTGAGTGTTGTAGTTATGATCGTTAGGGATGATACCTGAGTGGTGCAGTTATGATCGTTAGGGATGATACCTGAGTGGTGTTGTTATGATCGTTAGAGATGATACCTGAGTGTTGTAGTTATGATCATTAGGGATGATAACTGAGTGGTGTAGTTATGATCATTCGGGATGATACCTCAGTGGAGTGTTTATGATAGTTAAGGATGATACCTGAGTGGTGTAGTTATTATAGTTAGGGATGATGACTGAGTGGTGTAGTTATGATAGGGATGACACCTGAGTGGTGTAGTTATGATCGATATGGATTATACCTGAGTGGTTAAGTTATGATAGTTGGGGATGTTACCTGATTGTTGTAGTTATGATCGTTAGGGATGATACCTGAGTGTTGTAGTTATGATAGGGATGATACCTGAGTGGTGTAGTTATGATCGTTAGAATGATACCTGAGTGGTGTAGTTATGATCGTTAGGAATGATATCTGAGTATTGTAGTTATGATAGGGATGATACCTGAGTGCTGAAGTTATTATAGTTAGGGATGATACCTGAGTGGTGTAGTTATGATAGGGATGATACCTGAGTGCTGTAGTTATGATCGTTAGGGATGATAACTGAGTGTTGTAGTTATGATCGTTAGGGATGACACCTGAGTGGTGTAGTTATGATCGTTAGGGATGATACCTGAGTGGTGTAGTTATGATCATTAGGGATGATACCTGAGTGGTGTAGTTATGATCATTAGGGATGACACCTGAGTGGTGTAGTTATGATCGTTAGAGATGATACCTGAGTGGTGTAGTTATGATCGTTAGGGATGAAACCTGAGTGGTGTAGTTATGATATTTAAGGATGATACCTGAGTGGTGTAGTTATGATCATTAGGGATGATACCTGAGTGGAGTAGTTATGATAGTTAAGGATGATACCTGAGTGGTGTAGTTATGATAGGGATGATACCTGTGTGGTGTAGTTATGATAGTTAAGGATGATACCTGAGTGGTGTAGTTATGATCATTAGGGATGATACCTGTGTGGTGTAGTTATGATAGTTAAGGATGATACCTGAGTGGTGTTGTTATGATCATTAGGGATGATACCTGAGTGGTGCAGTTATGATCGTTAGAGATGATACCTGGGTGGTGTAGTTATGATAGTTAGAGTTGATACCTGAGTGGTGTAGTTATGATCGTTATGGATGATACCTGACTGGTGTAGTTATGATCGTTAGAGATGATACCTGAGTGGTGTAGTTATGATCGTTAGGGATGATACCTGAGTGTTGCAGTTATGATGGTTAGAGATGATAACTGAGTGGTGTCGTTTTGATCGTTATGGATGATACCTGTGTGGTGTAGTTATTATAGGGATGATACCTGAGTGGTGTAGTTATGATCGTTAGGGATGATACCTGAGTGTTGCAGTTATGATCGTTAGGGATGATAACTGAGTGGTGTAGTTATGATAGGGATGATACCTGAGTGGTGTAGTTCTGATCGTTAGGGATGATAACTGAGTGGTGTAGTAATGATAGTTGGGGATGATACCTGAGTGTTGCAGTCATGATAGTTAAGGATGATACCTGAGTGGTGTAGTTATGATCGTTAAGGATGATACCTGAGTGGTGTAGTTATGATCGTTAGGGATGATACCTGAGTGGTGTAGTTATGATCGTTAGGGATGATAACTGAGTGGTTTAGTAATGATAGTTGGGGATGATACCTGAGTGTTGCAGTCATGATAGTTAAGGATGATACCTGAGTGGTGTAGTTATGATCGTTAAGGATGATACCTGAGTGGTGTAGTTATGATAGTTAACGATGATACCTGAGTGGTGTAGTTATGATCGTTAGGGATGATACCTGAGTAGTGTAGTTATGATAGGGATGATACCTGAGTGGTGTAGTTATGATAGTTAAGGATGATACCTGAGTGGTGTAGTTATGATCATTAGAGATGATACCTGAGTGGAGTAGTTATGATAGTTAAGGATGATACCTCAGTGGTGTAGTTATGATAGGGATGATACCTGAGTGGTATAGTTATGATCATTAGAGATGATACCTGAGTGGAGTAGTTATGATCGTTAGAGATGATACCTGAGTGGTGTAGTTATGATCGTTAGGGATGATACCTGAGTGGTGTAGTTATGGTAGTTATGGATGATACCTGAGTGTTGTAGTTATGATCGTTAGGGATGATACCTGAGTGTTGCAGTTATGATCGTTAGGGATGATACCTGAGTGGTGTAGTTATGATAGTTATGGATGATACCTGAGTGTTGTAGTTATGATCGTTAGGGATGATACCTGAGTGGTGCAGTTATGATCACTAGGGATGATACCTGAGTGGTGTTGTTATGATCGTTAGAGATGATACCTGAGTGTTGTAGTTATGATCATTAGGGATGATAACTGAGTGGTGTAGTTATGATCATTCGGGATGATACCTCAGTGGAGTGTTTATGATAGTTAAGGATGATACCTGAGTGGTGTAGTTATTATAGTTAGGGATGATGACTGAGTGGTGTAGTTATGATAGGGATGACACCTGAGTGGTGTAGTTATGATCGATATGGATTATACCTGAGTGGTTAAGTTATGATAGTTGGGGATGTTACCTGATTGTTGTAGTTATGATCGTTAGGGATGATACCTGAGTGGTGTAGTTATGATAGGGATGATACCTGAGTGGTGTAGTTATGATCGTTACGATGATACCTGAGTGGTGTAGTTATGATCGTTAGGAATGATATCTGAGTATTGTAGTTATGATAGGGATGATACCTGAGTGCTGTAGTAATGATAGTTAAGGATGATACCTGAGTGGTGTAGTTATATTCGTTAGGGCTGATACCTGAGTGGTGTAGTTATGATAGGGATGATACCTGAGTGGTGTAGTTATAATAGTTAAGGATGATACCCGAGTGGTGTAGTTATGATCGTTAGAGATGATACCTGAGTGGTGTAGTTATTATAGTTAGGGATGTTAACTGAGTGGTGTAGTTATGATCGTTAGGGATGATAACTGAGTGGCGTAGTTATGATCGTTAGGGATGACACCTGAGTGGTGTAGTTATGATCGTTATGGATGATACCTGAGTGGTGCAGTTATGATAGGGATGATACCTGAGTGGTGTAGTTATGATCATTCGGGATGATACCTCAGTGGTGTAGTTATTATTGTTAGGGATGATAACTGAGTGGTGTAGTTATGATAGGGATGACACCTGAGTGTTGTAGTTATGATCGTTATGGATGATACCTGAGTGGTGTAGTTATGACAGTTGGGGATGATACCTGAGTGGTGTAGTTATGATCGTTAGGGATGATACCTGAGTGTTGTAGTTAAGATAGGGATGATACCTGAGTGGTGTAGTTATGATCGTTAGGATGATACCTGAGTGGTGTAGTTATGATCGTTAGGAATGATATCTGAGTATTGTAGTTATGATAGGGATGATACCTGAGTGGTGTAGTTATGATAGTTAAGGATGATACCTGTGTGCTGTAGTTATGATAGTTAAGGATGATACCTGAGTGTTGTAGTTATGATCGTTAGGGATGATACCTGAGTGGTGTAGTTACGATAGTTAAGGATGATACCTGAGTGGTGTAGTTATGATCGTTATGGATGATACCTGAGTGGTGTAGTTATGATAGGGTTGATACCTGAGTGGTGTAGTTATGATCATTAGGGGTGATACCTGAGTGTGTAGTTATGATCGTTAGAGATGATACCTGAGTGGTGTAGTTATGATCGTTATGGATAATACTTGAGTGTTCCGGTTATGATCGTTAGGGATGATAACTGAGTGGTGTAGTTATGATCGTTATGGATAATACCTGACTGGTGTAGTTATGATCGTTAGAGAATGCATACCTGAGTGGTGTAGTTAGCATCATCAGGGATGATACCTGAGTGGTGTAGTTATGATAGGTAAGGACGATACCTGAGTGGTGTAGTTATGATCGTTAGGGATGATACCTGAGTGGTGTAGTTATGATCATTAGGGATGATAACTGAGTGGTGTAGTTATGATCGTTAAGGATGATACCTGAGTGGTGTAGTTATGATCGTTAGGGATGATACCTGAGTGGTGTAGTTATGATCGTTAGGGATGATAACTGAGTGGTTTAGTAATGATAGTTGGGGATGATACCTGAGTGTTGCAGTCATGATAGTTAAGGATGATACCTGAGTGGTGTAGTTATGATCGTTAAGGATGATACCTGAGTGGTGTAGTTATGATAGTTAACGATGATACCTGAGTGGTGTACTTACGATCGTTAGGGATGATACCTGAGTAGTGTAGTTATGATAGGGATGATACCTGAGTGGTGTAGTTATGATAGTTAAGGATGATACCTGAGTGGTGTAGTTATGATCATTAGAGATGATACCTGAGTGGAGTAGTTATGATAGTTAAGGATGATACCTCAGTGGTGTAGTTATGATAGGGATGATACCTGAGTGGTATAGTTATGATCATTAGAGATGATACCTGAGTGGAGTAGTTATGATCGTTAGAGATGATACCTGAGTGGTGTAGTTATGATCGTTAGGGATGATACCTGAGTGGTGTAGTTATGGTAGTTATGGATGATACCTGAGTGTTGTAGTTATGATCGTTAGGGATGATACCTGAGTGTTGCAGTTATGATCGTTAGGGATGATACCTGAGTGGTGTAGTTATGATAGTTATGGATGATACCTGAGTGTTGTAGTTATGATCGTTAGGGATGATACCTGAGTGGTGCAGTTATGATCGTTAGGGATGATACCTGAGTGGTGTTGTTATGATCGTTAGAGATGATACCTGAGTGTTGTAGTTATGATCATTAGGGATGATAACTGAGTGGTGTAGTTATGATCATTCGGGATGATACCTCAGTGGAGTGTTTATGATAGTTAAGGATGATACCTGAGTGGTGTAGTTATTATAGTTAGGGATGATGACTGAGTGGTGTAGTTATGATAGGGATGACACCTGAGTGGTGTAGTTATGATCGATATGGATTATACCTGAGTGGTTAAGTTATGATAGTTGGGGATGTTACCTGATTGTTGTAGTTATGATCGTTAGGGATGATACCTGAGTGTTGTAGTTATGATAGGGATGATACCTGAGTGGTGTAGTTATGATCGTTAGAATGATACCTGAGTGGTGTAGTTATGATCGTTAGGAATGATATCTGAGTATTGTAGTTATGATAGGGATGATACCTGAGTGCTGTAGTTATTATAGTTAGGGATGATACCTGAGTGGTGTAGTTATGATAGGGATGATACCTGAGTGCTGTAGTTATGATCGTTAGGGATGATAACTGAGTGTTGTAGTTATGATCGTTAGGGATGACACCTGAGTGGTGTAGTTATGATCGTTAGGGATGATACCTGAGTGGTGTAGTTATGATCATTAGGGATGATACCTGAGTGGTGTAGTTATGATCATTAGGGATGACACCTGAGTGGTGTAGTTATGATCGTTAGAGATGATACCTGAGTGGTGTAGTTATGATCGTTAGGGATGAAACCTGAGTGGTGTAGTTATGATATTTAAGGATGATACCTGAGTGGTGTAGTTATGATCATTAGGGATGATACCTGAGTGGAGTAGTTATGATAGTTAAGGATGATACCTGAGTGGTGTAGTTATGATAGGGATGATACCTGTGTGGTGTAGTTATGATAGTTAAGGATGATACCTGAGTGGTGTTGTTATGATCATTAGGATGATACCTGAGTGGTGCAGTTATGATCGTTAGAGATGATACCTGGGTGGTGTAGTTATGATAGTTAGAGTTGATACCTGAGTGGTGTAGTTATGATCGTTATGGATGATACCTGACTGGTGTAGTTATGATCGTTAGAGATGATACCTGAGTGGTGTAGTTATGATCGTTAGGGATGATACCTGAGTGTTGCAGTTATGATGGTTAGAGATGATAACTGAGTGGTGTCGTTTTGATCGTTATGGATGATACCTGTGTGGTGTAGTTATTATAGGGATGATACCTGAGTGGTGTAGTTATGATCGTTAGGGATGATACCTGAGTGTTGCAGTTATGATCGTTAGGGATGATAACTGAGTGGTGTAGTTATGATAGGGATGATACCTGAGTGGTGTAGTTCTGATCGTTAGGGATGATAACTGAGTGGTGTAGTAATGATAGTTGGGGATGATACCTGAGTGTTGCAGTCATGATAGTTAAGGATGATACCTGAGTGGTGTAGTTATGATCGTTAAGGATGATACCTGAGTGGTGTAGTTATGATCGTTAGGGATGATACCTGAGTGGTGTAGTTATGATCGTTAGGGATGATAACTGAGTGGTTTAGTAATGATAGTTGTGGATGATACCTGAGTGTTGCAGTCATGATAGTTAAGGATGATACCTGAGTGGTGTAGTTATGATCGTTAAGGATGATACCTGAGTGGTGTAGTTATGATAGTTAACGATGATACCTGAGTGGTGTAGTTATGATCGTTAGGGATGATACCTGAGTAGTGTAGTTATGATAGGGATGATACCTGAGTGGTGTAGTTATGATAGTTAAGGATGATACCTGAGTGGTGTAGTTATGATCATTAGAGATGATACCTGAGTGGAGTAGTTATGATAGTTAAGGATGATACCTCAGTGGTGTAGTTATGATAGGGATGATACCTGAGTGGTATAGTTATGATCATTAGAGATGATACCTGAGTGGAGTAGTTATGATCGTTAGAGATGATAACTGAGTGGTGTAGTTATGATCGTTAGGGATGATACCTGAGTGGTGTAGTTATGGTAGTTATGGATGATACCTGAGTGTTGTAGTTATGATCGTTAGGGATGATACCTGAGTGTTGCAGTTATGATCGTTAGGGATGATACCTGAGTGGTGTAGTTATGATAGTTATGGATGATACCTGAGTGTTGTAGTTATGATCGTTAGGGATGATACCTGAGTGGTGCAGTTATGATCACTAGGGATGATACCTGAGTGGTGTTGCTTATGATCGTTAGAGATGATACC